>NC_056738.1:351518382-351538382 GCF_019279795.1 Protopterus annectens
TATTATTTAAATTGTGTTACAATTTAAATAGTTTTAACATGCACGTTATTAGTATGTGATTTGATAGTTTAAAATCATTTGAATAGGATTTTGTTTAGTGTGTTCTGGGTGAATAATTATAAGTTCTGATGAAGTCCAGTTGTTTCATAGTTGGAGCACAAATGTGATTTAACTTTTTTTTATTAAAAGAAAGTTTGATGATATTTTATATGGGACTTCTGGGGTTCTTGCCTCACTGGTGGTATTAAGCAATGTTTAGTTTGGTTCTTGGTTTGTTCACCGCTGCTGCTTTCACTTTTTTGATTTGTTTAAAGTAACAGCGCTTTACATTCTTGAAGCCACCTCATCAGCTGTAAGCAGTAGAAAATGCTATCTTTTAATCACTTTGAGATCATGCATCTCCTTGCAAATGTCGATATCTTTCATTTGTAACAGAGTGCACGATTTACAAATTTGTTTGGCTCTGTCTGCTTCTTAAAAATATCTAAGCTTTCCATTCATTTCATTTCCTGGTCTGTTTTACTGTGTAGAGCTACTGTTACTTTCCTGGATGCATGAATCACTAGCACATTTTCATGTTTTATTGTTATAGGTTATTCTCATGGCAAATGTCCTAAGCCTATAAAATAGGTTAGCATTGCCATGCAGAATATCATTGCTATAGTTGTGCCTTGTTTTACTGTTAAGATGATTCATAGGTTCATAGGTTCATACTAGGCTATCTGCCCTAGGGCATTTCTAAGCCTAGCCAGAGTGTGTGTGGCTTTCGCCACCCCTTGGGATGAGAATACTACGCCCATTTAGGGTTTACTTTACTGTGCCTCTGTCTAGTAGCTACACAGAGATGACCCCCAGGGTAAACCTACGATCTCCCATCCACTCGTCAAGATTTCTCTTGAGAGTTAGTGAAGGGCTCTGCCTAACATGGACTGGGATTCTGTTCCAGAGTGTAGGGAGCCTCTGGGTTATGAATCTATCCCTCCAGCATGTCCTATTTATTTCTGTGCTGAGGTTCAAATCTCTTGCTCTCGTGGCTCTGATGGATTTGGGTTTTCTGAGGTGGAGCATGTCCTTTAATTCCAGATTGGACATGGCCTTGTACGTCAGGCATAGATCACCGTTGAGTAGGCGGTATGCGACTGAATAGAGCTGGAGTTTCTTCAGCTGGGCAGCATATGACTTATGTTTGAGACCCTTTATCCTCTTGGTGAGGAACTTTTGGGGTCTTTCTAACTGCTGCAGGTGTCTGGTAAGATACATCCCAAATGGGGCATTGTACTCAATCATGGGCCTGATAAGAGAAGAGTACAGGGGCACAATGACCTCTCTTGATCTAGATGTGAATCCCTTCATGATAAGGTGGGCAATATAGAAGGTCTTCCTAACCACCTTGGCAATGTGAGTGTCAAATGAGATGTTACTTTTGACTTGCGTCCCTAGGTCCCTGATTACCTCTTCCATACTTAATGGATTACCACCTATGTGGTAATTTGTGGGTACCTTGTTTTTCCTAAAGGGTATGACTATACATTTTTTGGCGTTCAGTTTAAGGCCATGGCTCTGGCACCAATTATCCATTTCTATGAGGCCTTTCTGAAGGATACTTGTGTCCGCTGGAGTATCAATTATGGCGCCCAGTTTTCAGTCATCTGCGAACTTTGTCAGCCACAATCCTCCTGTGTTTGCTTGCACCTCGGAAAAATAAATGCCGAACGAGGGGTCCCAGGACTGAGCCCTGTGGGACACCGCTTGAAACTGGCTTAGAGTCTGACATGGCTCCAGCAATTCTGACCTTGTGGGTTCTGTCCTTGAGCCAGTTTGCAACCCATCTTGTGACATATGGGTTTACATTTAAGCTGGTGAGTTTGTCAATGATGCCCGAGTGGGGTATTGTGTCGAAGGCTTTTGCAAGGTCAAGGTAGGCTGTGTGAACTGCCTTACCCTCATCAATGGCCTTAGTGACCATTTCAAAAAAGTCGACTAGGTTCAAAAGGCAGGATCTGCCTTTGACAAATCCGAATTGGGTAGGATCCAATGTCTGTAGGTCCTCAATGTCTTTGATTTCCATAATGATCCTTTCCATAGCTTTGCAGACCAGGCTCATCAAGCTTATTGGGCGGTTATTTCCAGGGTCCGTAGAAGCACCTCCTTTGTGGAGTTGGACCACTGTTGCTGTATGCCACTCTTTGGGTACGTATGCTTATGTGTGGGTTTAGTTCCTCTTGGAGTTCATGTAGCACACAGCCCGGGACACCATCCGGTCCCATTGATGCTGTGTTTTTAGCTTTGGAGAGGGCGGCTCTCACCTGGGTTTTGAGATGTTAGGGAGGCTACACTCTGCTGGGATAGATATTTCTCCTTTTGGGGGGAGGGGGCGGAGAAATTTGCACTGAACCTGTCTGCCAGAATGTTGGCAATATCTGTGGGTTCAGTATATTTTGTGTCATTTTGGGCTAACTCTGAGCATATCTGGGAGTTTCCACCCAGGTTTCTAACATAGCTAAAAAAGGCCTTGTGATTATCTTTTGTGTCTCTCGCGATTTTTCTCCCAAAGTTGGCCTTGGATGATTTTATGAGTGATCGAAGTTTTTTGCTAGTACTGATCAGAGATCCCTTCCCTTTTGGGGATTTTGCTCTGTCATGTAGTAGCTTCCTCCTCCTGTTGTAAAGTTTGTTAATGGCTGGGGTCCACCAGACAAGACTCCTGCCTTTGTGGGAATGGGTCTTGGTTTTATTAGGGATTGCATGATCCGTAGAAGGCATTTATAAAGGATTCAGTGGTGTGGGTTGTGGTTTCCACTGGCCCAGGGGCCTTGAAAGATACCACTTCAGTCTTAAGAAGTGTGAAGTCGGCTTTTGAGAAATTCTTCACTGTGGTCTTCTGTGCAGGGGGTGGGGGTGGGATGTAGATTTCCAGTGAGATTAATTTATGGTCTGATCTCACCAATGAGGGGTATACTTCCGGTGTGGAGCATTTTGTCCCCATGTTTGTGATGATCAGGTCTAGTATATTATCTCCTCTTGTGGGAGTGGTGACTAGTTGTTCCATCGCATTTGAGTTTATGAATTCTAGGAACCTTTGGGCTAAGGTGTTGGGGCTTGAGTAATATTCCCAGTCTATGTTTGGGTAGTTGAAGTCTCCCAATATGATGGTATTTGGAGAGACATTCATGCTCTCCATTGTCTTCAGGAAGGCTGAGTGGGGTTCCTACGTTTGAGAGGGTGGTCTGTAGCATGCTACAAACTGTAGGGCAGTTTTGCCTATGGTTAGTTGCACCTGGATGGTCTCCAATGCTTTGTGCGTTGCCACTAACCTGAAGGTGTGGGTATCTTTGATGAATATGGATACTTCCCCTCCTTTTGTGGTTCGGTCCAAGTTTTGGGGCCGGAAAGCATGATATGAGGTATAACCTGGTAGTGCTGGGGTGCTCTCAGGAGCCTTGAACCAGGTTTCAGTCACTGCACAGACATCAGTGTTCTCCATACTGAGGAGGGCTTCGAGAGTGTGCATCTTGAGGTTTAGACTTCTGGCATTGAGCAGCATTACCCTTAGTTTTTTTTCCACTTGTGTTTTCTAAGGAAGTGGGTTTATCTTTTGAGCCTTGCCTAAAAAAGGCACTATGGGGATGGCAAGAGCCTTGGCCAATATCTGGAAGCCCACGGGTGACAGGTGCAAGCCGTCCCTTGCGAAGCAGCGTTGCTTGTCAAGCCTGTCATCCCAAGTGGACAGATATTGGATCCCCTTAGAATGACACCAGTAATGAAGCCAATTGTTAAAGCTGATCATTTTGTCTCTGTACTGTGGCATCATTCTTGGTGAGGGTAAGATGCTGCTCAGGGTCAGGGTCATGGTCATACCGGCCTGGGCTACATAATCAGAGAGCTCTTCTATGTCTCTCTTCATGTAGTCAGGTCATTCACACCGGCATGGACAATGACTAAGTCATATTTGTACTTGCTTTGGAGTGACCTGAGTGCTTGTGTTATGTGGCGGATTCTAGCGCCTGACAGGCAGCTTACTGTAACCTTTTCCTTGTTCAGTCTGGTGAGCGGGACGTCAGTATGTCTGACTATGGAGTCACCTATTACAATTGTATCTGGCATGTTGTTTAGCCTTAAAGGCTGTGACTGTTTAGCACACTGACTTTGTGAACTGTGTGTTGCATGTGCTATGTCTTGAGGTAGTGGTCGCTTGGGTGTCTGCTTTGGAGGCCTCTGTTGTTTTGGTCGATTTTTAATTAGAGCTTCCGAGTATGTTTTTGTGCGTTTGTGTTTGGTTTGCAGTTGTGATAGGTCTTTGTGAGACTGGGATTGTGGTGTGCTTGGTTACCTTCTCCTCCTGACTGGTTTTGCCAGTACTGAGTTGAGAGAGCTCAGCCTCCAGTTTGGCTATATAGTTGCATCTCTCACATATATTTGTATTTGTTGGGAGGAGGAGAGAGTTGTGTTTGTACATGAGGCAATTGTATCATTGCCTCAAGATTCCCAGATTCACCAGCTGAACAGGAGAGGACGCCAGCAGCTGACCCTTCGACATGCTAGAATAGTGTATAGGATTGCTGTGTAACTGAGTCAGAAAGGACCTATAGGGAAATGGGTACTTAAGGGGATTTAGGTGAATGAAGTACTTCCTTTTTGTTTGAGTCCTTTATCTGTGTAAAAATGCTTTAGGAGCAAGTGCTGGGCTTTTCAGATAGAGAATAGACTGTTTAGATTGCAAGTAGAGCAGTTCTAAGGGAAAAATTGAAGAGCAGACTTTGCGGAGCCAGAAATAGTTTAAACTTGATTAACCGGTGCTGCCCGATGCTGCTCTATGAGCAACTTCGCGCAAAAGTGAGCTAAAGCGGGCTTTATAGCAGGGGGTTGAAAAGAGCTAGGAAATGGCCCAAAACAGCCAATAAACTACAAGTTGCTGGGCTGGAACCACTCCTTTAGGGACAAATAGGCTGCTCAGTGCTCCCCACTCCCACTGGTGAACAAAGACGCTTCCTCCTATCCAAATAAGGATATGGACAACACGGGAACTATGACACAGCCCAGAGATCAGCAAAATCTGAAGACTGGACTATTCTAAAGGCGGGCAAACAAGGATTTTTTTTGTTTTTTTTTTTTTGTTTCAAACAGACAAAAAGATACAGTAACAAACAGTAAATGCTTTAAATCGGCTAGCACACTTGAGTGTGTTAGCCTAACAGTTAAATTAAGCAAAAAACAAACTTTTTAAAGTGCAAACAGTTCAGAAGCACTTCCTAAATTTGACATGGTTTTCTAAACTAATCTTCTGAAGTTTGACTTGACAGTTTTTGTGCCATTGCTAAAGTATGTCACATGATCTGCTGTTTTCTTTTCCCTTTACAGGTATTACGGGAAAAAAATTTCAAAGGATAGGTGTAGTATATTTAGTGATATAAAAGTTGTTTTATAATGATGCTGAGCTCACAGAGATCTTGCACAAAAATATACTGTTTGTAACTTCTAAAGTGCACTGCTTGAAGAAAATTTAGTTCAGGATTGTATTGTACAGTTCCATGTATACTTGTAGTTCAGAAACCAGTGCTTTTACACAGAGAGCCAAGATTGAGCATCTAGTGAGCTTCAGTCTGATGTATTTGTTGAGCTACTTTCCATTTCCAAACTGCAGTTTCATCCATGTCATGGAAGCAGACCTGAAAAGAGGCTGTTGTGATTAGCAAGCTTAATTTGCTAACACAAACATTTAAAAAGGTGATACTGTTTGTATTGAAGTACAGTATTCTTATAGTGTCAGTTTGGGTATTACAGTTGTCTCCAGCTTATCTTGATAACCTAATATAGTTACTGTTGTAGAAGTAGTGCTACATTTAGTTAACCCATAAGTAAAACTGTCTGGCACAACTCTGATGTCCCCACTCTGGTCCAGTAATCAAGGAGCCTTAATCCTCACCATTAACACTGGAGAGGAACATTCACTTGGAATAAAAGTAGATACACACAGTATTTCCAGATGCAGCTCTCTGTATCAAGCACATTCTCCCTTAAGAGCACACACGGAACAGTCAGTAGGTCCAGGGTCTGGCTTTCTCCCTCTCTCTCCAGGTCCCCAGTAAGAGCCTCCACTGGCACAGCTATAAAATTGAGTTGTCAGCCGAGTGTCCAAGCCAAGGTCCTCCACCCCCTTCTCTGTGAAACTAGTGCTTCATTTCCCTGCTCTGAGCAGGTGATGCACACACTCTTGGAGATTTGATTTACACACACACACCTGGGAAAGGCTGCCACAGATTTACAAGCTGTCTCTTTCTGCCCAGACTATAAGGTAGTTACACTGCCACCAGACACTCCAAAGCCAGTTAACCTAAGGCTCTTACAAGGGTGTCTATCCAATGCAGTAAGGCTTACAGGAGTGGCCACAGTGTCACCAAATATATATAAGTAGTCTAAAGGTTAACATATTCTCTAAAAGACCAGCCACAATGAAAAGTTTTAATATATTTAACAATAAAACATGAAAATATGAAATATGTATTTACAGTAAACACCAGAGTTTCAAACACAGGACATATGAAATAAGACAAATGAACAGATTCACACAGAATCAGAAAAATAGCAACTTTCCTAGCTACTGACTCAGAATCTCGCACATGTGTCAATAATTCACACAGCTAGAGCATTGTGAAGAACTGTTACAGCTTCTGGAAGTCATAAAACAATAAAACACTTCCACTCCTCCTGCTGGAGCTAATAAACCATTCTCTAGCACAGACATTTCATCGCTGGCTGCAATCAGAATTGTAAGATACAATCTTTATGGGCTAAATTAAGTAATTTAATTTCATACTTTTTTCAAAGTTGGCTGGAGCTGAGTTTAACCTCTTCTCTTCCAGTATCCTCTATTACAACATTAATTTCATTAGTTATAATAGAGTCTGACATGTACAGGTGCATTTCTTTTTCTGTCCAGCAGGACACACTGTTGGTATATTTTTAACACAAGCAGCTTTACAAATATTTTTTTCAACAAAAGCATCTGTACAAATCAGTTTGATATACAAATGACATATAATTCTTTACAAAACTCCAGCTAGCTGTGCTGGCATAGTGTTACACATCCACTGCCCTACTTCTCCCGGCATAGCTGGCAATACCTCACATCCTCACAGCAACCAATCTCATTGGCTAAGTTATCCATACTGGGACACTGAGAAGTGTGTGTGTGTGTGTGTGTGTGTGTGTGTGTGTGTGTGTGTGTGTATATATACGCATATATCTTCTTACCACATATTTGATTTTAAGAAAATTCTTCAATATGGGATAGTTTTACTATAGTTACATTGCTGTGCAGATGTGAAAGTGACTGTACATAAATGTAATAATATTAATTTGTTTGGTAGTTAGCCAGGACAACTGTCATTTTGAGAGTCACTTTTTTTGGGGGGGGGTAACCTAGCACAAACTCAAGTTCTCTATAAGAGATGAACCTTAACATTCTCAAACCCCTCAAACTTCTGTTGAGAGGTTAGCCAATTAACAAGTCATTCTAAATCAAACAACATTATTCACTCTTTTAAACCTAATGAATTTATTACAGAATTCTCTAATCCACATCTAGGCTACATACCAAGCATCTCACCTAATTCACCCCCATAACACAACTTTAGTTGAAAGAGAGGAAAGAAGGCCTACCAAAGAAAGAGAGATGTTTTGTAATTCAGTCCTTACCCAGTCATGGATCCCCTGACTCATTTGTTCTTTCTCTGACTACTTAATGTACAAATTTGTTGTTCAGTCATACATGCCATGTATCTAAACTTTTCCTCACACAACAAGAATTTCCAAATAATTGGAGAAAGCAGTTAATACATCCATTCATAAATGTGGTAAACCATCTAATTTGCCAATTTCCAACCAGTCTTCTACCTCATTTAGATAAGTTGCTTGAAAATGTCTTTACAACCGACTTACTAGCATCCTTTACCTGTATAATGAAGTTTTATCACACTAACATGAATTTGTAAAACATGACAGCACCTACACCATCCGGCAGACACTTACCAGTGCAGTACTTACCACATTACTGGCTCCTTGCTTGTTAATTTCACCAAAGCTTTTGATGTGGGCTATCATAAATTGTTGCTCATCTCCCTCTTATACTAATATCAGTAGATTTATGCTCCAATTACCTTACAAAATGAACTTTTTCATAGATATACAATGCATTTTCACCACCACTGAATATCCTTACAGTCAGTCCCAAGGTTCAGTCTTAGTCCCTATGCTTCTCAGTATATTCTGTAATTCTCTTCCCACCAACCTATAAATGTCTAATTTATTATTTTTTTCTGATTGCTTAGTTTTCTGTCTCTCAGTTCCCAGCTATAAAATGATAATGCTACTAAAACAACTACATCATAATGTACTTTCACAGTTGTTTAACAAACAACTTACAGTGAATGCAAATATATAGACACTTCCCAAAACCTAAGAAACTTGCCATTCGCTTTACATCCATTCTGTAGTAATCAAACTATTTATTAACTGGATAGTTAGGCTGGTCTGGGGATCTTTTTTATCCATATTTTGAGCCATCAAGGCAAAATAATAACTGCATATAAGTGTACCTTCTAACAAAATACACTAAAAATAAAGTAGAACTGTAAAATTTAGTGAAACAGATGCAACAGATGTTACTTGAAATTATATGCATATGTTCAAGCTAGTAATAATACAGAAAGAGAAGCAACGTAAATTTGACATAAGAATTATATAGCTATTTATTTGTAATTTGTTTACCAGAAAAGTCAAACTGGGCAATAACAGAAAGAGGAAATCGCACAAATTCAACTCTGGTGTTATATATGCAATGTTTACACTAGGGCAGACATCCCAAATGGTTGTCTTGAATGTCTGTATGTATTGACTCAAAATTTCTTCTCTTTTAACTACCTCAGAAGTCTGCCTATTCACCCTCCTGTCAGCTGAAACAGAATACCATTGCATCACCTTCTGATAAGCCAACTTGGCTCACTGCAAAACAACTGACACTGATCTTTTCTGTCTCATTCACAGATTTTTATTGCTTAGTGTAATCTGACTCTTCATGACCACAAGAATTTTATTATGCCAGTTCTGTCTGTTAAGAACTGCTACTTTAAGTTCTTGCAAAATCATATTCATTATTTTTATGAAGCTGTCTGTTCATCTTAGCCTGTGTCACCACTTTCTTTTGCCTTTGATTTTCCCAGCATCATTCTCTTCTCTAGTGAATCTTTTCTTCACATTAAGTGACTGAAGTGTTTTACATTATAATGGAGATTTAATTTTGCAATTAGGCCTTCCAGTGAACATTATGGAATTATTTCTTAAAGTGTTTACTGATTTGATGATCTTACATTCCATGAAATTCAAACACCATAATAGATTCATAGATGTTTACCAAATTCCAAGACCCTAGAAGAAAGCACAGTAAAGCTTACGGACAGGACAACCTTATCGAGCATTGTTATCCATTGGTTCAACAGTATAATCCACAGAAACTCACAAGACAGTGAAAACGCCAATATATAAAGCTTGTCAGCCATTTTAACAGTTTAATCCAAGTATTCACTCCACAGAAAAAAAACACAGATATCACACTAACGCTCAATATGCAAGTACGTTTTAGTTTCAAAAACACCATCAGATGTGGGCTGGTAACTACATCAGTGCATTTATATACACCAATTAACATGTAAAACCACCAATCTCATACTGCACATTAAATGAGACATAATTAAATATGTCCTAAAACATCTAAAACACAACTTAATTCCTTATTTCTAGCATAAAAACTACTCGTAACCTAGTTTTATTTATGTCAATCGAACATATACCAGTTATCTAAAAGTTTGCAAACTCAATAATAGTCACTTTTATTACTTAATTTAAACTTTAAAATCTTTAAAACCTTTTAAAACCTTTCTAAAAAAAAAAAACGTTTAAGCATTGCTATCTTGTGGAATAAAATTGCACTACCGTATTCTGATATAAGTGAATATATACTTCGTAAGTATTTCTCCAACCACGAAACTTGTATAAAGTAACTGGTATTGGCATACTTTTGAAATTTAGAGCAAAACAGTAATGAATAGTACATGCTGATACAAATACGTTTAAAATCTTCCCAGTAAATAAATAACATTCAAATAAAGTACAAAATACCAAAACTTTAAAAACACTTTAAAACTTTTGACGTCAGTGTAGTTCATAGTTAACTTCATCTTATGTTAAAAAGTATTTTATTACAGTACAAGATAAAATCCTAATAAAAATCCTAACATAGAAGTTAGTTAATAACTTGATTGTTGAGTAAAGAGAGAGAACACTAGGTTCCTATTTGAGATCTATAATTTCGCAGCTCTTAATTTGAGGAGGGGGGCATTGGAAATACTTTCGAGTCCTGGATGTTTGTTGGCTTGCAATGTAACTTGCCACCAAAGCTCACGGTATTCAATTCTTTCCTACCATAAACCCCCCTAACATCATATTTCACTTGTTTACTAAGCTAACAACCACAAGGGCCTTTTTAAGCCTAGACGTGCATACCAAATCTCTGACAAGTTCTGATGCCTTTGATAAGTATAAGCATGGACCTGGGAGATGAACCATTTACACGTTACCTGTTTGCATCAGAAACATAGATGCCAAACCAGGGATGACTTTCCAGTTTCCCATCCGATTGTCCAAGCTGTACTTGAATTAGATTAAGGAGGAACTCTGCTTCACATGTATGGGGAGCTTGTTCCATATATGGGGTAGTCTCTGGGATACATACCTATCTCTCCAGCAGGTCCTATTTATATCACAGGCAAGGTTTAAGTCTTTAGAATGGGTAATTCTGGTAATGTCTATTTTGTGGATATGCATGACGGCCATCATAATGCAAAAACATCAATTTTTGGCATAGCCTTATAGTCCAACTGTCAGAGCTATATGCTACTATTGGGAAAACTATAGCTTTGACTGTATGAATCTCTGCAGATAATGGGATGTTTATGCTTTTTAAAAATCTTATCCAGATTTACCATAGATTTCCTTTGAAATACTGTCACCACGTACAGAGATCTTAGAGTCCAGGGAAATGAAACATGTCACTGCCTCCATTTCTTCCAATGAAGGTAAACGAAAACTACAAGTATCCTTAGGTCTTCAGCCCAATGAAGGAGTCTATTAAACTCTTCTTTACGCAAGTTTATTGAATAAGAAGTAAACAGCGTTTCACCGCTTACACAAAGCAGCTTCCTCAGAAGTAACAAGTATTTAATTAAAAAACACACCTTAAATACTGGCAGGAAATGACAAAACGGCTTGGCAATTACAATTTAAAAAGCCATTGACTCTACTTTAAAGTGTCCAACACTCTTACAACATACAATTTTAAAAATGTGTGTTTCATCCACTGCACACTGAAAAAATAAGACTAAAATAATTAATCTAAAGTATATAATACTTATAAAAAGATAAACATACTAAAACCATTTCCTTACTTATAAACAATGTATATGAACCATGTTAGTCTACCTAAAATAACTTCTTAATTTTAAGACAGCTATAATGTTACTGTTTTCATTTAGTCTTGGAAACGTGAATGCATCCAAATTCAGTTGCCATTCAAGTTCACGGACTTCTAGCATAAGTGAAGTGGGGCCTCCACGGATAGTATACGGTACTTGATCAATGCACATAAAAGAGAAACTGTGTCCTAGGTAAGCTAAAATATGCTTAGCTAATGCGTTGTTCTCTGATTCTTTTCTAATAGCATAATCATGCTCATAGAACCGATCTCGAGCCCTACGATCGGTTTTCCCTATATAGAAGCAGGGGCAACAGTTACATAGAGCAATGTAAACCACAGATTTTGATTCACAGTTAAATTTCTGATGTATTCGATATTTCCTATTCCTAATGGTAAAAGAATTACCAGCTTTTACTACTCTACACCAGTTGCAAAAACCACAGGGGTACATTCCTTGCCTACTAGATTGTATGTATGGTGATACTTGTATAATACTTATTACTTCTGAGGAAGTATTTAAGGTGTGTTTTTTAATTAATTTTTTAATTAAATACTTATTACTTCTGAGGAAGCTGCTTTGTGTAAGCGGTGAAACGCTGTTTACTTCTTATTCAATAAACTTGCGTAAAGAAGAGTTTAATAGACTCCTTCATTGGGCTGAAGACCTAAGGATACTTGTAGTTTTCGTTTACCTAGTTTTTTTTACTTTGCACTTATTTCTTCCAATGAATTTGCAAAGAATCAGTAGGGCTAAATGGCATCATTTTATTTTTCTTTTATGCTGAGCAACAAGCCAGCTTTAGTGTTTGCTGCTTGCTTCTTATCTTCATCAATAGGCTGTTCAGGTCTTCATGTTCAGCCATTAGAGTGGTACAACATTTCTCTTAAATACAGATGGCCAGTAAAAATCACAGGCCCAAACTGTTCCTATATTTACCAGGTCTACAAATTTGCTTTCATCCACTGACCAAGCATGTTCATTCCTTGGACTTGATTTATACAACTCAATTTCCTAGTGATGTCTGTAACATGCCCTTTGTACAGTGAATTAAAAAGTTAATTAAGCTTCCAGAGGAAAAGAGCCACTTTGCTTCAAAAATGCCTCTTAAATTATTATAAATACATATACAATGTCAGTCATCTTACCTTTCATGCTGTTGTTTCTTTACCACACACACACTTTGTTTACTGATGTTCCTCTCAAGTGACTGTCCCATATTTTTATTTCTCTGTTAAGGTTCACTTTTGCTTATCCACTCACCCTTCATCAGGAGAAACAGCGTAAAGTTTCTACAGCAGGAATCCTGCATGATTGGAATTTGTAAGGAATTTCACAAGTCCTAATCTGTACATATTTATGCATTGTGCATCTTTTTTACATGTTGATTCTTTTCCTCTCTACCTTGATGTTTAATACTGTGCATGTACTGGTCTATGTTACCTGTATTAAAGTGGAAATTTAACTTATTTCTGGAATTCTGTTATAACTTTAGGCCTGTGGCTAAAATGGGGCATGTTTTATCAGTCCATTACCACAGTCAACAGTCCAAAATAAGCAAATTAAATAGTTCCATTAGCAATTTTCTCAAGTTACTTCTTAATGTTTGAGATTAAATGTATATTAGCACATTTTCTGTAGGGAATTTGTTATAGACCATATTAATGTAAGCAGCTACATGTTAATTAATATTTCTGTTCAGGGTTGTTTGTCAGTTAAAAGTAAAATGTCATCATTTAACTGAATTGGCTTAAAGTCAGTAGTAAGTAATGTGGATACTTTAAAAATTCACAGCACAGTACCTTAGTTTTCATTTGACAGTAAACATTCAGAAAGGTCATATCATATTACCTACTTATGACTGTGTCCGTGGTGTTTGCTGGTGGTCACTTGTTATACTTTCTTATATGCTTAGTGAAATTCTTCATAATGTGGTTCTTTGGATAAAAATGCAACGCTTCCTGGATCTTCGGATGTCCACTGGCATCTTCACCTACATTTTCTACCTACATTACTTTGTACATCTCTTGTTCGGCATCACTGAAGTGAGAGCCTGAAGTGTAGAAAAAGTGGCCATAGTCCATTCTGTTTATTAAACATATAAGAGCAGCTGATTACTAAACAGCTGTCCCCTCCCCTGCAGAGCAATTTCATTACAGTATCACTGTTATAAACAGCTGTCAGGTTTAATATCTTCTATTGCACTGAAGAGACATATCCCTGTGGAAAATAGCCTGATCATATTAAAGTGCGTGTTTCTACTGTGGTGAAGGTCATACCAATTGTTTAGTCTTGGTAGACACTGAGTGGCTTTTTAGTGACCACCTTCATTGAGTGTCATTGCAGAAAAAAATAACTATTTTCTCAAGGTCTTATTGTCACAGTAAATGAGCTTCTCAAGCAAGATTTGTAATATTTTCCACATTTCCTTCAAAGCCAGATGTTAAAATGTGCTAGAACATAAGAAATGTTAAAAAAAAAAAAAAAAAAAAGTAGCAACCACAAAACTATTCATTAAACTTTTTCACGTGTATGCTTGCAAACATACACTCAAAAAGTTTGGAAACTTTACATATTTTAGTCTCACATTTTCAACATAGCCTTTGTCATTCAATCATTCAACCAGAGTTTCCATTGTACGCTCTTGCTCAGACTGCATTTTTGTTTTGTTGCGAGGATAGCATTGCATATCTTCGGAAGTATGCTGCAAGCGGAAGTATGCTGTAAGTGGACTTAAAGATTTTCATTACTGTAACTTTTCAGTGAGATAATAGAAGTTCTGTGCTGTAAACACATCACTAAGTAAGTTCTACAGTTTTGAATATTTTTTCAAGACGCGATAACATACAGCCATATAATTAACATTTGGTGTAGGCCATAAGGAAAGCACTTGGCTGATTTTGATACAAGATATATGTTATCGCTATGTAAGTTTGCTGAGAGTATTATTAAACATATATGTTTTGCTATACAAAACAATTGGATTATATCATATAATATGCACCCTTGGCAAACTGTATGGAAAACTTTAAGGTTTACCAGCATTTGCAGAACATATTTTGTTTTAGGTAAGTGTACACTACTGCTTCTACCATTTAAAAGAGGGTACCACTGACAGGTTTACCTGTATATCCAAAAACAATATCTATAATATGCCAAGTGAACCTGCAAAAAAATGACTACTTCCTGTAATATTAAATATGCATGTCTGTTTTCTTTTTGCAGTTTGTAATTATGTGTGCCATACGGCCTGTTATTCAAATTCCATCTGTCCAGTTCCAGCAGACCAGATGAAGAGGTCTTTAGGTGTTGACCCCGTCTCTGGAAAAGGAACAGCCTATGAAGGATTTTTATCTGTAAGTACTATAAGAAAATGTTTACTGGTTTTATTGTAAGACATTTAATTAAGCTCTAAAGTTATTTTGTTAAAATATTAGTCAGTACTTAACATGCATGTAGGAATGCAGTTAGGATGTACCAGTGCAGTTCACATAATTGGAACTTTTCTCCATTGCTAAACAAGAATTGGGATTTTAGACTTGCAATGTAATGACTGTAGTTGCTGCCCAGTTTGAACATTTACCTGCTATGCCTTATCTGGCTGATGTTCTTCGTGTTTCACTGTTGCAGTCATCACATTTGGGGTTATTTGCCTGCAGGTAGCTCTCAGCCGGCCTGAATACCAGAGTCTTGGATTCCTGCATCGGATGCTGTCTCTTCTTCCATGACATCAGGTCGTCAGGGGTGTAAAACATGCAGCTGATGCCATTACATCAGTCTTTCTTGCCATGCGGTGCCTGAAGCAGAAGCAGTTCGCAAGTGCCAGTCAGCAGACTCCTGAAATTTTCATTTTCGAGTTTCAGAACCAAAGTTTTCAAAAAAGCTAAGTACCCCATTGAGGATCCTTTTTCTTGCTCTTAACCAATGTCAGTAAAAGTTAACAATTGTATTACCTGTGGAAAGCAAATACCTCATAAAGATTTTAATTCGTACTGCATTCCTTGCCTAGGCCCAGACCACGACGTCTCTCTGTCGGTTTTGTGCCTTGTTCAACCCCCGAACTATTGGTCGTCAGTCTATTTTTGCAGCAGATTATTTTGGTACTCTGTTTAACTATCCAGAAATGGTTTCAATAAGATGTCTGACTACCGATATTCCGAAAAAATGTAAGGATAAAGACAGAGACAGACCGCATAGGTCCAAAACTGCCAACAACACTTACGTTAAGCTACTCACCAGTCTGCCGGTACTCAGTGAGGTGCTTTTGCAGCCTCTAATAACAGCTACTTCAGATTCGCAGGCCTCTACTAAGACCCATTTGTATGCCGCGAGATGCTTCATCAACTATGGAACCTGCGGCTATCTCTACCTTGGATGGGTCCAGAGCCGCTGTGCAGGCACCGGCTTCTAAGGGTGTATTCAGGCCTACAGACTTGCATTTTAAACTGACGCCATCTTCTTCATCCAGGCCTAAAACTCGACCCACGCCTAGAAAACCGACCAAACTGCATGCTCTGGCCCATATGCCTAAAAAACAAATGTTTAGAATGGCTGAAGACCTTATTACCTTAATTAGGGGAAGCCAGCCTTCCCCCTCTGAGACCTAGAACTGATTTTCCTTCTGATTCTTCTGATCAGGAATCTGATATTTATGTTTCTTCTGATTACCAGGATTTGCCCCTTTCTACCTATGAAGATTCTGATGCAGAGGATTCCATTCCCTCTGCTTCCCCTCCAGAAGATTTCTCTTTTGGTGAAACCTTGCACACTCTTAGGGAGCATTTCTACTGGGAAAGCCAGAATTACTCTGACTCCAAAAAGAGGCTTAGCATATTCTTACTCCTTCCTCAACACAGACCTTTAGCTATCCCTCCTGTTCTGGACATTGTAGATGATGCTTTCTTGGAATCTAGCATTTCCTCAGACACTTAACCTCCAGCTCCCAGAAAACCTGACAGGTATTACAGAGTACCTGACTCTCACAAGTTCCTCTTCAAGAATCCTACTGTGGATCCAGAGACCATTTCTCAAGGATCAAAGGGCATTAAGGCTACTGCTGCCAGAAACCCTACCCCTTCTGATAGAGGTTCTAGATGCTACTTTGACCATTAGGGCTTTAAATTGCCAGTTTCATATGTTAAAGTATCAGCAGCATGTTATGGGGCTGCTTAAACAGAAAATGATGTTGATTCCTGACTATGCTGATCACAAAGAATTACAGGATTTAATGCATTTTGCAGAACAAGTTGGTAAACATACTTTGCAATGTGGTTTTTGACTCTTTAGAAGCATCTTGTCAGGCTGCTGTCACTGGGTCTGTACTTGGAAGCCCTGCATGGCTTAAGCAAAACTTGCTAGATCATGTTAAAGCTAAATTACTGGATGCTCCCTTAAACCAAGACTTCCTGTTTAGCAACAAAGCAGAAGTCCTCAAAAAGATGGAGGAAAAAGCTAAATCTCTACAAACTGTTAAAGATTTCCTGCAAGTACAGCCTCCCAGATTTAGTAGGCATTGGCCTTCAAAGAATTGGTCCTTCCAAGCCTCTTCCAGGCCTTCTCAGTCCAAACCCAGGAACAGCAGACCCACCTAGGTTGCAGTCTCAGGCTACGCACGGGCCTAAGCAGTGGGGGGCTCCCACTTCCAAAGCAGGGAGTAGTAAGACCCCCCCCTATGGAAAACTGGCACAATGACTTAACCTTAACCCTTCCAAGCCCTGCTCAACTACCTGCTCCCTTAGGAGGAAAGCTCACCCTGCATGCAAAAAACTGGAAACTCATTACCCAGGACAAATGGGTTTTGAATATAGTTTCCCAAGGATACAGATTCCACTTCCACACCCTACCAACTCCAAATGGTTGGCCAGACCTACCCCTAAATCAGTGGGCAGAGGCTCATCAGCAGGTTCTCTCTCTTCTACATATCAGGCCTATTCAACTTGTCCCAGCAGAAGAAAGGTGACATTTATTCAAGACTTTTCCTGGTATCCAGAAAAGACAGGTCCTGGCGTCCTATAATGGACCTCTCTATTCTAAACACTTTTTTTGGTATTCTCAAAATTCAAGATGCTAACACTTCAACAGCTGCTTCCTATGATAGGGAAAGATGCCTGGTTGGCAACCTTAGACTTAAAGGAAGCTTACCTACACATTCCAATAAGGGAATCTTGCAGGAAATACCTACGCTTCAGGGCAGGCTCCATGCACTTTCAGTTCTCTGCACTTCCCTTTGGCTTATCTACTGCACCCAATGTATTCACAAAGTGTCTAGCTCCATCCATTGCATTTTGCAGGCAGAGAAATATTCAAATATACCCATACTTGGACGATTGTCTGATTCAGGAAGAAAGCCAGGAATTGCTATTAAAACATCTGGCATTCATAAAGAAACTTCTAAACTCACTGGGGTACACCATAAACTAACAGAAATCTCACCTAGTACCCTGCCAACAAATTGTATTCCTAGGTGCAAGCTTGAACACAACTTCCCAGATGGCTTTCCTCACTCCAGAGAAACAAGTTTATTTAACAACCTACTTCAAACAACTGGCCACAAAGACCCAGCTATCTGCAAGGAAATTTCTGCAAGCCCTGGGGTTCATGGCCTCTTGCATTCTACTAATTCCATATGCAAGACTGCATATGAGGAAATTGCAATGGTATCTAAAAAGCCTATAGTGTCAACATTCTCAGGACCTGGAATCAATGATTCCTATTGTATAAAGACAGAGTTCTTTTGGTGGGCAGAGGCCTGCTACCACAACAAAGGGCTCCCTTTCACTCTACCCCCTGCTACCCAAACCCTAACAGACGCATCAGACTATGCATGGGGGGCTCACTTGGCAGGGCAGTGCATTCAGGGCAAATGGAACCTGAGACAGATGCACCTGCATATCAACCAAAAAGAAATGTTAGCTGTGCAGAATTCCCTGACAGCCTTCACGGACCACATTCTTCCAGGACAATTATTGGTAAAGACAGACAACACCACAGTTATGTGGTACATAAACAAGCAGGGGGAACCCACTCATACCCTCTCTGCAGACTAGCCATGGCTCTGTGGAACACAGCCTTGAGCTTCCAAGTGCATCTGCAAGCTCAATTCCTGCCAGGCAAGCTAAATTCACTGGCAGATGACCTAAGCAGAAATCTCATGGACCCACACAAATAGAAACTGGAACCAAAAATGTTCAACCTCTTGAGGAACAAATGGGGGATCCCAGAGATAGACCTGTTTGCCTCCCCTCAAAACTACCAATTGGACAAATTCTGCACAAGGACTTCCCACAGTCGAGTTTGGAAAGTGGATGCCCTGTCCTTTACTAGGAAAGCCTCTCAGTTTATACCTTTCCCCCTCTGCCTCTCCTCTCGAAGGTTTTGCTAAAGATCAAACAGGACAAACCAAAGACTATACTGATTGCACCAAACTGGCCATGCCAGCACTGGGTACCCCCTCTTGCACAGTATGACACTCGTGGAACCATGGCATCTGCCTCAGACCCCTTCCCTGCTGTCCCAGCAGGTGGGCCAAATTCTGCACCCTCAGCTTCAAACCCTGAACCTTGCTGCCTGACTAATTCCTTGAGCTCTCCAATAGCATCCCTCAGTAAGCAGGTGCTAGATGTCATTCTTGCCTCCAGAATGATATTTAGCAGGTGCTAGATGTCATTCTGGAGGCAAGGAGGCCTATTAGAAAATCTTATGCTGAAAAGTGGAAAAGATACTGTTCTTGGAGCCAGACTCAGGGGATGGGCACAACAGTGCCCAGCTTACCTCATATTCTTCAGTACTTAACAGAAATGCTCCACAAGGGCCTATCCTTGTCTTCTATTAAAATTCAGGCCCCTGCAATTTCAGCACATTGTAATACTGAACCACCCCTCTTCTCTCACCCCCTGCTAAAGCAATTCCTCAGATGGGCCAAAAATTTAAGACCCCCCCCCCCCCGGACAGCCCCTACTCCAGCCTGGGACCTTAACATTGTGTTGGAAAAGCTCACTCTCACTCCTTTTGAGCCAGCTGCAACTGCAGAGTTGAAATTACTTTCTTGGAAAACAGCCTTCCTTCTAGCTATCACTTCAGCAAGAAGAGTGTCTGAATTACAGGCCCTCATGGCAGTGGAGCCCTTCATTATCTTCCATGCAGACAGGGTTTCCCTCAGTACCAATCCTTCTTTTATGCCCAAGGTGGTGTCTAGTGTGGCCCTTAATCAGTCCATTCATTTTGCCTACCTTTTTCCCAAATCCACAAAACAAAGGAGAATGAATACTGCACTCTTTGGACGTGCACAGACAACTTAGATTTTATTTGGACAGGACTAAGCCTCTCAGAAAATCTGAACAGCTGCTAGCTGGCTTTTCTGCAAGGGCAGTGGAGAAGGCCATTTCAAAGCAAACCATTTCTAAGTGGATAGCCCATTGCATTCATTTCTGCTATAAGCACCATGGAAAACCTACCTCACAGGGGATAAGATCAAAT
>NC_056738.1:351543382-351583382 GCF_019279795.1 Protopterus annectens
TTGATTTAGAGCAATAGGCTTCAATCTTCCGCTTTAGTGGCAAGAAAGCCCTGAGCCCTGGCATATTCATACATTCCTCCTATACCTGCATGTCCACTCATACTAAGAGTGGATGTTTGGCATGTAAGAAAAGTGCCAGAGCTTTGTAGACTGTCGAGACATTTGTTGCCCGTAACAGGATACATCCCATATGTAAGGGTTATAACTGGCTAGATTTCCACCTGCTGACAGGAGCCAAGAAGTCAGGAGTGGTGAGACCACCACCACCGAGACTGGTCACCACCAGAGTACCTCCAATGTCAGTGTAGGGCCAGCTCCTGTTTGGCATCTAGTTTTTAGAAGTTAAGGCTGCTGTCAAGGGCTTCTGGCTCACCAAATTTGCAGATAACTGCAAATTGAGAGTTATCACAGATTACCCCCATGACACTAACATCCTGCAAGAGAACAGACAAATGACTGGGGCCAAAGTCATGGATTAAAACTCAATGCCAAGAAGTGCATTGTAGTGCCTTTTCAGGAAAAGTTCACCCAGGTTAATTATTCCATCTATGACACCCCTTAGAGTTGACCAAGTAGCTAGGGATCTGGGAATATGTGTAGACAGTAATCATTATTTGACCAACACTTAGCCAAGGTAATGAGAATCATTCTATGTCACCCAACATACAAGAAAGAGTATGGTGTCCAGGTCCAAAGAAGTTATAGTACCATGTTACACAGCCCTTATTATCAGACCCATGGTGGAGTACAGTTCTCCCTTCATCATGTGCCTGACCATGCATATGCAACAGCTGGAACAAATACAAAGGTTCCTCACAAAAAAAAATCCAGGATATTAACACATTGTCCAGTATAGGTCACCTTAAAGCCCTATCTCTATACTCAGTCTCCTACAGGTTACAGACAGGGGATCCATGGTATCTGCAGTATATAAGACATCGTCAGATCCAGCCCTGATGGTCCTTTTGCATATCCGCAAAACAAACAACACCAGAAACACTGTGCGTCTCAAAGGATTCCCACACTCTGGAATAGGCTCCTCATCCACATGAAGCAGAGTCCATCCCTTCTTCTTCTTCTTTCGGCTGCTCCCTTTAGGGGTCTCCACAGCAGATCATCTGTTTCCATTTCTTCCTGTCCTCTGCATCTTGCTCAGTCACACCAACCACCTGCATGTCCTCTCTCACCACATCCATAAACCTTATCTTAGGCCTTCCTCTTTTCCTGTTACCTGGCAGCTTTATCCTTAGCATCTTTTTCCCAATATACTCTGCATCCCTCCTCAGCACATGTCCAAACCAACGTAATCTTGCCTGTCTGGCTTTGTCTCCAAACCTTCCAACCTAGGCTGACCCTCTAATATACTTATTCCTAATCCTGTCCATCCTCGTCACACCCAGTGCAAATCTTAACATCTTCAGCTCTGCCACGTCAAGCTCTGACTCCTGCCTTTTTGTCAATGCCACTGTCTCCAACCCATATAACATAGCTGGTCTCACTACCCTCTTGTAGACCTTCCCTTTCACTCTTACTGGTACTAGTCTGTCACAAATCACTCCTGACACTCTTCTCCACCTACTCCATCCTGCTTGTACTCTCTTCTTCACCTCTCTTCCACACTCACCATTACTCTGAACTGTTGATCCCAAGTACTTAAACTCATTCACCTTCGCCACCTCTACTCCCTGCATCCTCACCATTCCTCTATCCTCCCTCTCATTCACACACATATATTCTGACTTAGCCCTGCTGACCTTCATTCCTCTTCTCTCTAGAGCATATCTCCACCTGTCCAGGGTCGTCTCCACCTGTTCCTTACTCTCACTACAGATCACAATGTTATCTGCAAACATCATAGTCCACGGGGACTCCTGTCTGATCTCGTCTGTCAACCTGTCCATCACCATTGCAAATAAGAAAGGGCTCAGAGGTGATCTTTGATGTAATCCCACCTCCACCTTAAACGCATCCGTCACTCCCACCGCAGACCTCACCGCTGTCACACTACCCTCGTACATAACTTGTACCACTATTACATACTTCTCTGACACTCCCGACTTCCTCATACAATACCACAACTCCTCTCTAGGCACCCTGTCATATGCTTTCTTTAAATCCACAAAGACACAATGCAACTCCTTCTGACCTTCTCTGTGTTTCTCCATCAACACTCTCAGCACAAACATCGCATCTGTAGTGCTCTTTCCTGGCATGAAACCATACTGCTGATCACTAATCATCACATCCCTTCTTAACCTAGCTTCCACTACTCTTTCCCATAACTTCATGCTGTGACTGATCAGTTTAATCCCTCTGTAGTTACTACAGTTCTGCACATCACCCTTATTCTTAAAAATTGGTACCAAAACACTTTTTCTCCATTCCTCAGGCATCCTCTCACTTTCCAAGATTTCATTAAACAGTCTAGTTTAAAACTCCACTGCCATTTCACCTAAACACCTCCATGCTTCCACAGGTATGTCATCTGGACCAGCAGCCTTTCTGTTCTTCATCCTCTTAATAGCTATCCTTACTTCGTCCTTGCTAATCCACTGCACTTCATGATTCATTATCCGCACATCATCCAACCTTCTCTCCCTCACCTGCTGCACATCTTTACTAGCTCGGTCCCTCTGTCTAGCCAATTGGTACAGGTCATTTTCTCCCTTAGTGTCCAACCTTTTATACAACTCTTCATACACCTTATCCTTAGCCTACGCCACCTCTCTCTTTGCCATGCACCTTATCTCCTTATACTCTTGTCTACTTTCTTCATCTCTTTGACAAATCTCACTTCTTCTCCAGCCTCTTTCTCTGTATACTCTCCTGTACTTCTTCATTCCACCACCAAGTCTCCTTGTCCTCCTTCCTCTTTCCAGATGTCACACCAAGCACCTTTCTAGCCATTTATCTTACTAGCTCTGCTGTAGTTACCCAGCTATTCAGTAACTCTTCACTGCCACCCAGTGCCTGTCTTAACTCTTCCCTGGACATCACCTCACAATTACCCTTTTTCAATTTCCACCATTTGATCCTTGGTGCTGCCCTCACACTCATCCTCCTCTTCTTGATCACCAATGTCAGCCTACAAACCACCATCCTATGCTGCCTAACTACACTTTTCCCTGCCACCACTTTATAGTCTCCAATCTCCTTCAGATTGGCCCTTTTACATAAGATATAGAAGAAGAGTCCATCCCTAACCTTATTCAAATGTAACCTTGACCACTGGATGAGAAATTGAAAATTCACCACTGGACTGGCCCCCATTTCTCTAATAGACAGAGGCAGGCTGACAATAACTTTTGACTAACTAATATGCCCCCCCACTAAACCTTTAGCAAACTCCTAACTAGCATACCCCTTCAAATAGCCACCCATGTTTTATGGGGACACAACTAGATTGGGTTGCACAGCTAGACTTGTAAAGGTCCTTGTGGTTATTAGCCTAGCACATACCTATGAACCTATTCAAACACATGTTACATTGTTTCCTGCACATCTGTGTTTGTTTAATCGTGCAATGTAGTAGCACATAACACCTCTAAACAATGCAGGACAGGCTTGACCATAGGTGAAACTAAGAAGGGAAAATGTAGCTAAGAGGTTAAGAAACAGAAATGAGAATATGGTAGGCAGAAGCAATTAGGACATTTAAATGAACTGATTCAGAAATAATGTTATTGTGAATGACAATGAAAGAGGAGAAAGATGTGCTATAATTAGTAAGTTGAAAAAAATGGAGGGATAGGTATATGCAAAATGGATGAGAGCAGTGAGATTGGTTGCAAATGCCATGATGCACAAACATAAAAAGGGGATAAGAATGCCAGCATTTGCCCCAGAAATGTATCTAAAAAGTTTGGAGCCAAAAGTAAGTGTATTTATTGAAGGTTGGCAGAAGCCACTCCAGAAGTAAAACAAGGAACCAGAGCATTTATCTCTACTGAGACTCTGACTAAAATCTCTCAAGCTAGTGATAAAAGGAGGGGTGAGAATCAGATCCATTAAAGAAAACTACAAACCTGGGTATTCAGAGTACCTTTCATGAGAAGCATAAAGTATACATATATATATATATATATATATATATATATATATATATATATATATATATATATATATATATTTGTATTTATTTGTGTGTGTGTGTGTGTGTATATATATATATATATATATATATATCAGTAGTAATGAGATGGCAACATTCAGCAGTCAGTGGTTATAAAAATACATGGCAAATAACGTGACTAGATTGAAAAAGGCTTCATGCATATGAAAGATTCGGGTCTATATTAAAAGCCCGAAAGGACTAAACATGGAGTGTATGTACATCGACATAAAGATCTGTCTACATACACAGCGAAACACTGAAAGAGCGAAATCATAAATGCCGAACGAGTTTCATCATCAGAATGCGCCACACAGGTAAGTAAAAAAATAATACTAAATAACTAATTTAACACACACCCCTACCTAAATATACCAACTCCGAGACCGCACTACAGTGGGGAAAAGGATATATTTCCTTATCCCCACCATCACGCTGCTGACCAGGAAACACATTCGGCATTTCAAACTTCGCTCTTTCTGTGTTTCACTGTGTATGTACTTCGACCTTTATGTGTTGATGTACATGCACTCGATGTTTAATCCTTTTGGGCTTTTAATATAGACCCAAAAGATTCATATTAAGGGACATACCCATACATTGTCTAGGTTGATATAAATCTTGGCAACAAAGTTACTGACTGGCTAAGTCTGACTTCATCCATTTCTCCCTGAAAACTTAACTGCTTTCAGTACTTCCACTGCATTCATTCTGACCAAGTGGGAAAACAGACATAAAGCATGCCTTGAAACAGCTTTAGAGATAGAAAAAGGAGCCAGAATTCCCACCTCCAATTAGATTCCCACTGAAGCATGTCCAGACAGTGACTGGGGAAAGAAAGCTGCATCTGCAAGAAGGAGTTGATATGTGTGTAATTTCTAGATAGCATTCAAAAGCAACCTGTAGCTCTTAGATCATTAACAAGGAGGTAGGGTACCTGTGGATTTCTGATTATATGCATGAGCTGCTTAGGACCCTAGGTCCGACAGAAATGTTGAGAGATGTTAAGGTTGTAGGTAGCAAAGGGCAAGGCAGGAGATACAAAATAAGAAAAAAGTTTAACCGTGAATGGGCCGTAAAAAATTAATGACTTTGTGGAGGCTGGCTGAGTGAAATCAGAACATTGCAACTGATTTAAATGACTTTTGTTGAAGACATTGAGTCTTCTTATCACATAGGGATCTCTGCACATCAGGTTCTTGGTCAAGTGATTGTCTAAACATTTCTGCCAGAATCTGCATTTAGTTATTTTTGACATTTAGGTCTTGAAAATTTGCAGTGGACAATGAGCCAAGTCTTGGAAAGAGAGCTTGTAAAGTATATTTCAGCTGATGTTTTTTAACCTTGACCTGCTACTTGTCTTATCTGTGATTTTATAGCTGAAATAATTAATTTTCTGGATTCTTGTACCTCAAGTATTCCAAAGGGTGTTATGGGTACAGGATATAAGCACATACACCCCTTAGCCTTGCAGGTCATGCTGGAGGTATATCTGTATCTAGCTCACATTTGCTGTGTTAAAATTTGTTGAGATTTCCAAGTTTTGTATTCTTTTCAAAGGTAGGATATATGCAGGTTATGGGTATACCAGTTAAAATTGTAAATGGCCAATGATGCAGTTTTTCTTATATATTTGTTTTCTTAATGGCATCCCAAACTTCTCTAAGTTTTTTTTTTATTGCCTTTCTTTTCTTTCTTCTGATTTGTCTTTTCTGTCATCATTTTTTCTTCAAGACACATTGACAGAATATTTCAGGTATTACAAGTGTGGGTGTAGGACAGTGACTGAGGGAACACCTGATGTATGTAACATTGTTGCAGGTCAAAGAAATTCCCACCAAAAATGGTAAATGTATTAACCCAGCACTGTAGTATAGAGGGACAAAGCCCAACCTGTGGCTTAGGCAAACCAGATTTGATTAGCAGCTCGGGCATCTGAGGTGCTGTCAGGTAGGGAAGAGCATGTCCATCATATGATGAACATTTGTTTTACAAATTCTATGCAGAGAGGCATGGAGTAGCCTTCACATGTAACAGTTGAAGCAGTTGGAGACATGACTGAACCCCTGCCCAAACACCCTCAAGTTCCACATCATTCCCCGTCCTAGAAAGGAAGTATTCTGGGGGTTGTAGGAAAGATGGTAAATCCAAAGATGGAGTAAAACAGAAAGAGTGTAGCAGAAATGGGACCAAAAAATGTGAACAATAAAATTAAAAAGGCTGGAAACTTTGGTATAAGAATGATTGATATACATTTCACTGGTCAGACAAGTCCTGGTGGGTCATGTGGTCTCATAGTCATCAATCCAGCTTAGTTGCAATTCAGAAAACCCATCTCTCTCTGCATTAGAATGCACCAGACTGATGGGGTGCAGCTATAAGCATTCCTCTGGTAAATGGAGGGTTTGGCTGTTTTACTTAAAAAAAAATAAATAAATAAATAAATAAATAAACCACTGTGCAAGGAATTCAGGTTGTTGACTATTTGTGTACTAATGATGGAACACTAGCAAGGGTGATTTTGAGACTGACTGGAATAGTATTTGTATTGCTGCTGTCTGTTTGTATCCAGCCATGGGGATGGGCTACATAATTCAACATTCTAGTTTTCTTAAGAAAATAAGGAGTAACACTCACCATCGTTCAGAAGTGATCCAAGATGGTATCACCCACTGTGACCCTAAGGACTTTGCTGCTATACTTGCAATTAAATTTAGTACCAACTTTACTCTAAAAACAGTTATTAAAACTTCAGAAATCCTCAAATCCTTTGCAACTCCCTAAGATCTTAAAGGGCCACGTTCTAACCATGCTCTGTAAAGCTTAATATAACACTTCACAGGACCAAGTACTATACCTGGATGCCTAATAAAGGCCACCAAACATCTCTATTAGCTCTTCTTGAACTTGTTTAAGCTAAGCTTAACCACCGGAAGAAAATTAAATCCTCCACGATTATAAGTTGCTTACCATACAGTGGCAATTTTCATAATTAAATTCATGCTGTATTATAAGAACCGCTATAGGTCATGTAGGAGCACAGTACCCTGTTTATTTTTGCCCTAAAGAGCGCACTTGATGTTTCACTTTTGATAAGAAATCTGCTGTTTATTTAGCAGGTCATTAATTCCAATACCTAGCAGGGGAAATCCTTTTAAATTGCTAGGATGTTCCTTCATAACCATTAACAGATTGTTGTTTCTTTCTCCTAGTTGAGTCACATGAGATCAACATCCATTCTGTCTATTAGGACCTCGTTCTTAAGGCATTTATATGCCCACATCAGGAACCCTCTTGTCAACTTATAATAAAGTAGAGTACAACTTTATATTAGCAATCCTATCATGTGCTAAAGATTTTACTTAAGTAATTTGTCTTTTGTAATATTTTTGGGGCCCTTCCAATCTGTTGGCATCTTTTATTGAATATGTACAAAACTCAGAACAGTACAATATTTGTGACCTCCTTATTCTTTTAAACAATCTAATTAGTAGTTTTCATGCCTCCATGACAACATCCATAATATTAACATAATATAGCAGATGCACTTTCAAATTATCAAATTTATATTGACAAACCTGAAATCATTACTCATCACTCCTGAGCCTCTCTACTGTGGATGAATGGTAAAGATTTCATTATTTATTGCACATGTATACAGTCTGTTGCTGGTTTCCAAATGCATAATGTATTTTTACAGCTAAACTTTATAAGATTACTTTTCTGCCCATTTACACATTTTATCTAGATATTTGTGCGGGTTTGCGTCCTCTTTCACATAAATAGCCATTATTGCTACCCTAACATCATCTGCATCTGTGTATTCCAGTAGGTTATGAACTTAGCATGGTTGACATAAAACTGTTAAATAAAATCACCGTAAGACAAAACCCTGGGACATGCCTCCACGTAAAAAGAATGAGGGATTGTGCCCTTATCCTTAACCCTCACATGGGAATATCTCTTAACCGGTTCCCTATTTGAAGACCGAAGACGCATTCTTTCAAATGCGTCTTGGTCGAACTCAAAAGCCTGAAACGGCAAAATATCGAAGTGGCTTTTAAGTGAATTCTTTCCCTGGGAAAGAATTTGCTTGGCCGCTTCGTTACTTTTCCATTTTCAGCACTGTAGTGCAGTCTCGGAGTTGGTATGTTTAAGTAGGGGGTGAAGCCCCCCAATTAATGTAATGTTTAAAGTATGTTTTTTTGGGGGGGTGGTTGTTGGAACAGCGATTTCTTTTTTCTGTAGGAAACCACACTAAACTAGAGGTGCATTCAAGCCACCTATTAGTGTAATTAGTTTAGTACAGAAATTTTAGGAATCGAGAGGTACACTTCAGTTTTTCAGGCTGTTTTAAGCTTTGGACTCTCAAAAAAAGTGACAGTATGGCTGACCAGTAAAATGTTGACAAAACGTCTGCCAATAAACTGCTTTGTTAATGATGACTTTATTTTCTGATTCGCATTCAAAGCTGTTTCTCCTAGGGGGGGGGGTGACGACATCCCATTGACATTTTACATAAAGTTAGCCAGATCTGTTATAGAACATAATAGTCATTTATTATGATGAAACAAATCTGGGCAAACTGGAGCAGGTTCAGAAAAAACATGCAAAGCGATTTTATGGAATTAGGCAGTCACATATATGAAGTGAAATTAAAGACCCTTTGTTTATTTTACAGTTAAATAAGGTTTATTGAGAGAAGGTTTACGTAAAATGTTTCTTGCAACAGAAAGTTCCCATTAAGATGGAGTTGTATCCCAAGGAATAACATGCCACTTGAGCACGTTTAAAAGTGGAAGTTTTTTGTTTTTTTTTTCTTAACAGTAAGCTATCTTAACAGGCAAGCAAGATCTTTTTCTGTAAAAAAAATTAAATAAAAAAAATAGGAAAGTTTGCAATACATTTCTCAGACATACGAGATGTTCACAAAGTCTGAAAGCCTTTGTGCTAAAATATGAAAAAAAAAGTGTGATTATATAGATGACAGGAAATAACTGGAGGAGTGGCTCAAGTACATAACAGCCTTTCTTGTGCATCTGAGACTTTTCTATAAAAATCTTGGTATGCATATTGCCTTTATTCTTGCCATCTTGGCCCAGGTCATAACTGAAAAAGGACTGAATGACCATTTTACTTAGTCTATAAATAAGTAAAAATATTTTGAATATATAATGTGCACGAAGAAAAAGCTTTATAAATAATGGGATGTCCTTCAAGGATGCATCTGCAGTCCTAACAAATGGGTTGTCCTGCCTCAGGCAGCCCTTCGGTCGGCCGGATTCCAAAGTCTGGGTCTGGCCTCGGCTGATGTCGCACTTCACCCGACGTCACTGCTGCTGTCAATTGGGTATAAAGGCATCAGCCGACGCCATTTTCCTCAGTCTTTCTTGCCGCGCGGTGCCCGAAGCAGAAGCTGTTCGCAAGTGCCGGTCGGTCAGATCCAGAGATTTCTACTACCGAAGACTTCTAAAAAGCTAAGTACCCCGTTGGGGACTCTTTCTTGCCTCAGCCGATGTCAGAAAAAGTAAATAATTGTTTAACTTGTGGGAAACAAATACCTCATAAGGATTTCCACTCTTACTGCCTTCCTTGCTTAGGCCCAGACAACGACGTAGCAGCTTGTCTAGCCTGTGCTTCCTTCAACCGACGGACACTTAGACGTCGGTCGGAGTTTGCGGAGGAGTTTTTTGGTCTCGCTTTTGCTTACAAAAATGCCGTCAGAGACTCCGACTTCACAATTAGCTAAAAAGCGTAAGGAAAAGAACCGACACTCGCGGTCTGCGGTTTCGGCCGAAACCACGGTTAAGCCAACCGCGAGTGTCTCGGTTCTTCCTTCGGCCGAAAACATTCCTCCTGCAGCCGAGGCCTCACACAGCATGGCTGAATATGCTACTGAAATTTCTCCTGCCGTAGCAGGCACCCAGGATTTATCGGATACTATTCCTTTAGACATATCTACTCCTGCACGTGGAGCTGCTAGGCCCCCTGCATCCATGTCTATCAAGGCTTTCTCTAGGGCTAAAGCAGCTAAATCTTCTAAGGCCTTGCCTTCTAAAACCCCCTCACACAGGCCTAGCTCTAGCTCCCAAATGCTTAGCCTGGCAGAGGATCTCTTTTCTTTGATCAGGGGATCCCAACCTCACCCTGACAGGGCCTCTCACCCCCCTCCAGAGAAGAGGCCTAGAGCAGAGCCCCCTGAACCAGTTTCTACGGATTATTCTTCTGATGACTCAGAAAACTCAAATCCTCCAGAAGGCCCTTATTCTCCATATGAGGATTCTGATGCAGAAGACTCCATTCCTTCTGCCTCTCCTCCTGAGGAATTTTCTTTTGGGGAAACCTTGCATGCTATGAGGGAACAATTTCAATGGCAGGGCCAGGATTTTTCAGATTCTAGGAAGCGGCTCAGGACCTTCTTGCATTTGCCACAGCATAGGCCTTTAGCCATTCCTCCAGTACTAACAGTTGTGGATGATGCATTCAATGATGCTTGTACTGCCCCTGACTCTCTTCCTCCGGCCCCTGCTAAGCCCGACAGATACTACAGGGTCCCGGACACCCATTATCACCTGTATAAGGCTCCTATTGCAGATCCTGAAACTATTTCTCAAGGCCCCAAAGCTGTAGCAACTGCCAAAAACCCCCTCCCCTCTGAAAGAGAATCTAGAGCATTAGAGAGATGGGGTAAAAAAGTTTATACTTCTGCTACGCTTTCGGCTAGGGCTTTAAACTGTCAATTCCACATGATTCAGTATCAGGAATTTTTGTTAGATCAGTTAAATAAAAAACTATCCTCTCCTGAACCTATAGACCATAAGTCCCTTCAGGATTTGGTACATAGCACTCAGCAGGTCAGTAATCATTCCTTAAAATGCGGCTATGATGCACTGGAGGCCTCCTTTAGATCAGCTATGACTGGTACAGTGATCAGAAGGCATGCATGGTTAAAAGAGCAATCCTTACCAGACCATGTAAAGTCAAAGTTCCTAGATGCTCCCATGGATAAACTCAGTTTGTTTGGCTCCCCTGCACAGCAAGTGTTAAAGAAGGTGGAGGAAAAAGCAAAATCTGTCCAGACAGTCAAGGACTTCTTACAGGTCCAACCTCCTAGGTTTAGTAGAAATTGGCCTTCGAAGAATTGGTCCTTTCCAGACACCAGAGCACAGAGGGGCAAAAATAGGCGCTCAAGAGGCAGAGGTCAATCCAGAGGTGCCTACAGGGGACGTCAGTGGCAGCCTAACAACCAGAGAAGTACTACCACAGACCCTTGGCTACCACTTTCACAGGACAGTCACAGTGACTTGGCTCTGATACCACCTACCAGGGAACAACTGGAAGCACCCTTAGGCAGAAAGCTAGCCTTATTTTCAGTAAACTGGCATTACATTACAGGAGACAAATGGATTTTACAGACAATAGACAAAGGTTACAGGTTTCACTTCCATACTCTACCAAGGAAGAGAGGAATGCCAAACCTACCACCAAACCAAAAGACAAACACTCTAGAACAAATCAACCACTTACTAAGGATGAGAGCTATAGAAAAGGTACCGGCTATGGAACAAGGACAAGGATTTTATTCCAGACTTTTCCTGGTGCCAAGAAAAGAAAACCAATGGAGGCCTATTCTCGACCTGTCCGCTCTCAACACATATCTCATTGTTCCAAAATTCAAAATGCTGACCCTACAGCACCTTCTTCCCATGCTGGGCAAGGAGGCTTGCCTGGTGACTCTAGATCTCAAGGAGGCATACCTGCACATCCCTATTCGACCAGATTGCAGAAGATACCTCAGATTTCTTGCAGGATCAGAGCATTATCAATTCTCAGCATTGCCCTTTGGCTTATCTACTGCGCCCAGAGTATTCACGAAATGCCTGGCATCAGTAATTGCTCATTGCAGGCTTCAGGGAATTCAAATTTATCCATACCTGGACGACTGCCTGCTACAAGCGGACAACAAGAGCAAATTAACAAAAGATTTGGAAAAGGTTATTCACCTACTACAGGCCTTGGGATACACAGTCAACTTAAAAAAGTCAAGGCTGGAACCATCCCAAAGGATTACATTCTTGGGTGCAGAACTGGACACAGCAAATCAAATGGCATTTCTCACAGCAGAAAAACAAAAACAACTACCACTCTATTTCAAGGCATTAACAACGCAGAACCAGCTTACAGCAAGGAAAATCCTGCAAGCCCTGGGTTACATGGCATCCTGCATAATTTTGATCCCACATGCCAGACTGCATATGAGGAAGTTGCAATGGTACCTAAGGAATTTATGGTCTCAGCACAAGCACAGCCTAGAAACCCAAATTCCAATAATTCCATGCCTGAAGCAAGAATTCCTGTGGTGGGCTCAGGCCTGTCAGTTGAACAAAGGACTGTCTTTCCACAGCCCTCACCCAAGCCATACTATCACCACGGATGCCTCAGACCTCGGTTGGGGGGCACACATGGCAGACAAGTGTATACAAGGCCTATGGGCACAGGACCAGCTGAATCTACACATAAATCAAAAAGAGATGCTGGCAGTGAAACAGGCAATTCAGACATTCAGACCGTTTCTTCAACAGGGTCATTTGCTGATAAGGACGGACAACACCACAGTTATGTGGTATATCAACAAGCAGGGAGGCACACATTCATATCCTCTATGCCGGATGGCAATGGACCTGTGGAATGTGGCCCTGAACCTCAACATTCAGCTCCAGGCCTTATTTGTGCCAGGAAAAGAAAATATATTAGCAGACACATTAAGCAGAACTACCACGGATGCCCACGAATGGATGCTGCATCCGGACATCTTCAAAACCATTACAGAGAAATGGGGGCTTCCAGAAATAGACCTGTTCGCATCCCCACACAACCACCAATTGAGAAAATTCTGCACAAGGACATACCACCCACTTGCTTGGAAGGTGGACTCCCTATCCTTCAGTTGGGAAAACCTAACAGCATATGCATTCCCACCTCTACCTTTGATGCACAAAGTGCTACTGAAGATCAAAGAAGATCACCCAAGGATCATACTGATAGCCCCAGACTGGCCAAGGCAGCATTGGTATCCGCTTCTGAGAAGTATGTCTCGGACACACGCATGGCCTCTACCTCTAGTTCCTCTGCTGCTAACACAGAACAACTTCAAGATCCTGCATCCAAACTTGAAAACACTGCAGCTAGCTGCTTGGAATCTTGCATGAAACAAAATAACCCAGATTTATCTCAGAGGGTTAAAGACATTATCCTGGAGGCTCGCAGACCCTCCACAAGGAAGACTTATTCAGCAAAATGGAAAAGATACCTCATTTGGAGTGCAGCAAAAGGAGAAAATGTAGCATTGGCAAACATAGCTAACATCCTGGAATATTTAGCAGAACTTTTCCACAATGGCCTGTCTTACTCCTCCATCAAGATTCATGCATCAGCAATTTCAGCAGAATACAACATGGATCCTCCAGTCTTCTCTCATCCTCTACTCAGGCAATTTCTGAGAGGAATTAAAAATGTAAAGCCTCCAAGGAAGCCACCTCTACCTACATGGGACCTGAACTTTGTGCTGGAAAAGTTAACACTTCCCCTTTTGAACCAGCAGCAACAGCAGAATTACAGTTCTTATCTTGGAAAACTGTTTTCCTGCTTGCAATCACTTCAGCAAGAAGGGTTTCTGAATTACAGGTATTAATGGCAGTACAGCCCTTCCTTATCTTCCATCAGGATAGAGTGTCCTTGAGAACTAACCCTACTTTTATGCCAAAGGTGGTCTCCAGGGTATCATTGAACCAAGCAATCCACCTACCAACATTCTTCCCCAACCCACAGAACAGGGGGGAAAGACTACTGCACACCTTGGATGTACACAGACAATTGCGCTACTACCTGGACAGAACCAAGAACAATAGAAAAACTGACCAGCTTCTGGTAGCATATGCAGCAGGAATGGAAGGAAAAGCAATTTCAAAACAGATAATCTCAAAATGGATAAGAAATTGCATTAGATTTTGTTACTCCTTTCATGGGAAGACAACTCCAGAAAACATCAGACCTCACTCCACAAGGGCTACAGCCACTACTACAGCTTTCTTACGAGGAGTGGCTACCAAAGACATTTTAGAGGCTGCTACTTGGAGCTCCGTGCATACATTTGCCAAGCATTATAATCTGCCTTTATACTCCAGATCCCGAGCAGGTTTTGCCACTGCTATTTTGCAAGGGATCTTAACTACACCATAATCTTCTTAGTGCCTCCTCCCCCAGTTTGGCTTTGGTATTCTACCCATTTGTTAGGACTGCAGATGCATCCTTGAAGGACATAGTACAGTTTTGTACCTACCATAAATGTAGATGTCCGAGAGGTATGCATCTGCAGTCAGGATTACCCACCCTCCTTCCCCTCTGTGGTACTCCTAGGGTATTTGCCCATCTTGTAGCTAGCTGGGGGAATCTATTATGGTGTATTTGTTTGTATATATGTACATACATGTTTATGTTTTGTTTGCTCTCTACTGTTTGGAATCATTTGCATTAATCCAAATTTAGCCTTCCTAGAGGGCACCTGGCATCTGGGGCAAGAAACACTGAGGAAAATGGCGTCGGCTGATGCCTTTATACCCAATTGACAGCAGCAGTGACGTCAGGTGAAGTGTGACATCAGCCGAGGCCAGACCCAGACTTTGGAATCCAGCCGACCGAAGGGCTGCCTGAGGCAGGACAACCCATTTGTTAGGACTGCAGATGCATACCTCTCGGACATCTACATTTATGGTAGGTACAAAACTGTACTTTTTGTCTATATCCTTTTATACAAAAATAGTAACAGTAAGAAAGTTGTCTTAAAAGTTAAATGTGATTGTCAGTAACAAAGAAGCTTCAGTCTTCACTCCTGACTCCAATAGATGACCATCACTTAAACAGGAGTAATATTTCACAATTTCCCCTAAAAGCATGACAGGAACATGTTCTATAACCTGAGCTCGGACTGTATACTTCTGTCCACCCCTAATGTGACTCCTTGTTACACACACCAGAGCAATGTGTTCCAGTTTAAGACCTCTGATACAGTCCACTTAAATACATTAAATCTCACACATCCAAACACTTCTTGGAAAGCCTGGCACAGATTTCCAGCTGTGCCCCTTCCCCAAAAATATGGTAACACACAATCAGAGAGCCTTGATGCACTTTTAAAGGGGTGTCCAATTATGAAAATTAGGTGGTATAACAAATGATAGCAAATGACCCAAAATAGCCAGGCTTTCAGAGTGTCCCATGAAGTTATCAAAGCAGGTATAAGCACTCTCAAATCACTAAAGAAAACTGATTGACCAGCCACAATGTAAGTTAATAAAAATATTTAATGAGCAAAAATGATTAAAAATATTAAATAGTAATTTTCAATAAATAGAACTCAAATCACAAGGAAAATGAAATCAATACTGTAGGATGGAAATCCAACATTTAGAAAAACTGTAACTGATTAGTTATAATTTTCATATCTGATTAAAGAACACATCCCTGATCTAAACTAAGTTGTTACAACAGAACAAAGGTAGGTTTACATTTCTTAGCGAGTCCTTTTAGGTATCCATGGCACAGTACAGCTGTGAAGAACTGATAACTGCTATAATTGGCTGTTGACAGCTACTGTCTTCAGCAGGTTCTTTTATAGACTAGCTTAACTGTCACAACTGCTCCAGTTCTAATTTTCAATTCATATTTTGAAAATCCATCAACAGCTGTCCTTTCAGCCTCTGACAGTAACACATAGCAACTGTCAACATTCCAATGACATCATCTGCAGATCAGCTGATTCTGAGACAGTCTACAGTCAGAATCTCCTTCATAAATATGTGCAGTTAGAAAATGTAAAGGAACGCTGTTAGTCTTTAAAACATTCTATGCAAACAGATTAACATGTAAGAACTTATTTACAATATCATAGCTAGTAATGCTGACATATAATACACAGATTAATCTGAAATTGTGTACAAACCAGACATGCTAGCACAAATGACTGCTTCTAATTTTTTCAGTTTAATATTCGAATGTCGAGTTGAGATACCTGCAGATGGAAAACTTTAAACACAGATGTTTGAATTTCCATCTGGCTAAACAGCTCAGTGTTCAAAAGTTTAGACTAGTGAATGCACTGCTAATATAAACTCGAAGAACCCTACAGAGATCACAGTACAGTTTAGTTTGGGAAATTCATCCCTTTCCTCACTGTAGTGTGATCTCTGAGTTGGAATATATAGTTAGCAGGGGGTGGGAGGGTTTGCCCCCCTGCAAAAACATGATGTTAGGTATAGGACTTTATCTGAGCTCCAATACAGACATCACATGATCTGTTTGGCAGCAGTGTCAAATCTGCTGAATTTGTTCAGCTGATTAGAAATTGTGATTTGTTCTACATTTTGACTTTCGTTTTTTGTACTCAGTGTTTTGAACGGAAATTATTTTTCCATTCAAAATTTTGATAGTAAACCAATTTCTTCACACCATCATAATAATCACAAACAAGCTAAGCAGGACAGACATTTTTTCATCCAGACTTCACATGTTTCTTAAGGTTCTGTTTCTGGATCATATGTTTAATTCTCTGCTTTACCCGTTGGACTGTCCACTGCACCAAGAGTGTTCTCAAACTGTTTTGCTCCATTTACAGCTTGTTGCAGGGTACAGAGTAGATCAGGGGGGTCTTCCAAGACATGATTCATGTGTGGGGAGTTCCTCTAGTAGACCCATTTGCCTCCTCTCTAAATAATCAACTGACAAGATTCTGCTCCTGGACTCCATGCAAGAAGGCCTGGAAGACATTCATTTTCTTTTCATTGGATAGGAATGTACTGATATCCAGGTTACTTCTGAAGATTCAGAAGGAATCCCCCGAGATAATTGTGGTGGCTCCCTTTCTAGCATAGGCAACAGTGGTGCTTCCTCCTTTTAGAAATGGCCAGGGGCAATTACCACATGCTTCTTTACAGAATGGATCTACTCACACAGGTTCACTGTGTTTGATACACCTTGAACCCCAGTCAAGTTCACCTGACAGCCTAGTTGATAAGATCTTAATTCCATTTAGGAACCTATTTACTGAGGAAGTACACCAGGTACTAATGAACGCAAGAAAGCCTGCAAGTAGAAAATCATATGTTAAAGAGAAAAGGTTTTTAAGTTGGTGCAGAAAACTTAACCAGCATCCACTCAGGGCTACTTGTTCTACAGTTTTCCAATATTTTTGTGAGTTTCTATCCTATAGCCTTTTTATTTCTCTGTCACGGTTCATTCAGTGGCCATTTCCGCATGTCTACCCATGGAACCTCCTGTTTCAAGGCATTTTCGTGTCAAAATGTATTTATAAAGGGTTTTACTTGACTCCTACAAGGAAAAAACAGTGGCCTATTCTTGGGATCTTAATTTTGTTTTGGAGATGCTAACACTTGCTCCATTTGAATGAGATAATCCTTCTGAGCTGAGTTTTGTTAACATGGAAAACCGTTTTACTGATTGCTCTATCCTCTGTAAAAAAATCTTAGTTGCAAGATCTTATGGTGAGTCAGACCTATCGCATTTTCCTCAGAGATTGGGTTTCTTTGAGAACTAATCTGTCTTTCATGCCTAAAGTGATATCCAATTTTACTTTAAGCTAATCTAACTGTTCCTCCATTTTTTTTTTACTACTACTAAAAATGAGGAAGAAAGAATACTGTACCTTAGAGGTCCACTGACAACCCAGGTACTGTCTTCACAGAATGTCTTCAGATTGTTCATTTCTTTTGACGGCAAGAAGTGGCAACCTGTGTGAAGAGCAGACTATGTCCAAGTGCCTGAAGTTATTACCTTTTGTTATACACACCACAGCAAAACTATTCCAGGCAGGGTCAAGGGCCACTCTACCAGGACCTTGGCTTCATCTATGGCTTTTTTGGAAAAGGTTAGATTCTAGAAGTATTCTATAAGCAGCAACATGGTCCTCTGCACATATTTTATACCACTATATGCTTGATTCTTTTGCTAGGTCTAGATCTGACTTTGCTAGGACCATTCTCCAGGGACTTCTGGACTCTTCTCCTTCCACATCCCAAATGTACTATGCTTAGGGTAATCTACCCATATAGGTAAGGCTACTGCAGCACTGAACAAAATTATGAAGATAGTATAGCTGTGTAAGTAAACTTTACCATAACAGTAGGTTTGAATGATTACTGCTGCAGTAGCCACTCCTTCCCATTCATCCCCATAGTTTTTTGGTGTATTTATAACAGGGTATGGTTATTTTTTTTTTCTTCCTAGCATTGTCATTTGAAGGCTCAGCCTCCCTCTCTGTGTTGGTAGGAGATATGAAGGTCTTCACACCCAAACTTGTCTTTTAGTCAGCTCTGTTCAAGCTGTCAGACAGTTTGGGTGGGTCGAACGTGCCCTGAAGCTTTGGAAACTGGATGACTGTTATATCCTTGGCAGGATGTAACCCATATATCTAAGACTAAGGCTACTGCAGCAGTGATCATTCAAACATCTACTGTTATGGTGAGTTTACTTACACAACTGTCTTTTATTTTAGTTTTTTTTTTTTTTAGGTTGGGGCACTAATTAATAATGACAAATTTCAGGCCAAGCCCAGTTTCTAGTAAAAGCAAGTGATTTAATGCAAGAAAACAATATTAATAGATGACTTTAGAAGTGAAATCTATGTACATAATGCAGATTAGATGCTTACTGGAGAAGAGGATGTGCTCCAATGAGGATGGATGCTTGTGTAAAGGAGATATTTAGATTATATAGCCTGAGTTTGGTACATTCGTTATGTTTCATTAGTCTGAATGTGGTTATATTCTTATGTGGATGGGAGAATTCATGCCATAGTTTCGGGATTAGCAGAGAGAACCTGTGTTTGCAGAATTGGCCCTAACCAGAAGTGGCTCCTGAGGTACGAGATGAATATCGGTGAGAGTTTACAGGAAGGTGGTGTTGATGTGTAGGTGCAGGAGTTTAAAGATTAAGAAGTCTGATAAGACACCAGCTCTTTGTTTAATAGGCTAAGAGTTAGCTTTTTTTAGTGGAGGAGTCTATTGGTAGAAAACAAGTGTAGAGAATTACAAGTCTTGGAGTTATTTTTGTATGTTTTTTTAGTTTAGGACTGGATCTGCCTTCAAAACTTGTGAATCAAATTTAGGATTCAGGACTGATTTTATAGCCGTGATTACTTGATTAATCAAGTGCTTTAGTGGACTTGGAAAGTCCATCTGGACAGATCATTTTGGACTAGCATGGCACCCTTCACATCAATGTGAAATGTATACGTAGTAAATATGGCTTCTGCAGTACAATTGTAAGTGCAGATGTCATGGATATCAAGTCCAAGCCTACAGTGTCTGAGTATCCCACTACTTTAAGTTATGGATGGTCTCCCAGTTAAAGTAACATGGCTATGGATGGGAGGGTGATAGGAGTGATTAAACCCAGTCTGCAATAGTGCTTGATGGAAGTAATAACTGTGGCTTGGGAAATTTGCATTTGTTCTCCTTCCTTTCTTGAATACAAGGTGTTTTTCACAATGTTTCCAACATTTTGCAATGTCAGGACCCATATCAAGTTTACCCTTGTGAGAGTGAACCAGTAGTTCCCTTAAGTTATTTTTAAGCCACATGTATTCTTCACCCCAAGAGTGAACCATGTCACTTGCAATGTATATGCCAGATGTGTACCTTTAGCTTGGCGTCATTGTGTGAAGCTTGCAGTTAAAAACAAATATTTGTGTCACAAAATTATTGCAGTTACAGAACTTTTTTCTACAGCTGTACTCGAACATGGTGTGCATTGTATGTATTTGTTTCCAACAGGTTCCAAAGCCAGCAGGGGTGAGAAAAGGATGGCAAAAAGCATATGCAGTTCTCAGTGAATATAAACTTTTTCTGTATGATATGGGAGATGGCAAGAATTCCCAGCCTGGTGTAACTGTATCCCAAGTAGTTGACATGAGGTACGTTTATTTTATTTTTATTTATTTGACATGAGGCATGTATTTTTATAATTTTTTTTATTTATATTGAAGTTACAAGCTATACAGTTTTACTGTATGCCTTGTAAATGTGTCCAGATGTAATGTTCCAAGCATCATTTAAGGTCTCTCTTCCATAAACAGTGATACAAGTAAAATGTTAAGTACCTGTAACCACCCAAGGATAAAACATTTGTTTCAGCACAATCAAAGTCTGCTTAAAGTGGGATGGAATTAATGATATGATCCATAATAGCTACTGTAACATCTTTTCGAATGTTACCCTAAATTAATTCAAAGAAGCAATGAATATATAAAACATGGATGTTATAAATGTGTTTAATGGGTTTTAAAGGTCTAATAATTGCAATCCCAAAGTAACATTTTGCAGACCAGACCAAACTCTGTTTACTAGTTATTCAGAAGAAACACAAGACAGAAGATGTGTCACTGTATTGTTCAGTTAACCTGATTCAGCAATTCACAGTTAAAAATTAACTGGTTTACACATTTTTCAGGTCACAAAGAAAATAAAAACAATTACGTTTCACACATTTTAGGCTTCTATCAGTGAGATTATATACCTTATATTATTGATTATATATATGATTGCTCAGTCCCTTACAAGAAAAAAATCTGAAATTGTCATTTTTTTTTTCTGTTTCCTGTAATTTACTTTGTGGTGACCTTTGCCTGGTCTGTAAGGCAGCATCTAATCTGATTTTGTTTGAAAGCTTAATCATGGGCTGCCTTATTGAAAGGGCAGGGGACTAATACCAGGTCATGCAAGCCAATACAAAAATAAGTACCAATAATTTAAAAAAAATGGCCTGTATCTTAACTCATTCACTCCAGTGGAGATCAGGAAGTTGGCACTGTAACTTCCAATGGACGGAGCCTAAGCCTTTTGGCAGAACCAAATTTTGTCCTCACATTTCAAACAAATGATCATATGTCTGGAACCATAGAGGTTATGATAGCAGTATAAATGACAAACACTTCAACACAAACTATTTGTGTGGTGGTAGTATTCTTTAGGTTCTAGGTCTTAAACTGGATTTTATAAGTCACAGTAAACACAGTAACGGTTACATTTGTAATATTTTGTAAACAACTTAGAATATCTCTGCAACCACTCAAGTTACACACACACCATCAGTAACATTTTATTCATCTAGCTGAGAGCTTTCATATGAGGCTAAGGAGTTTGGTATGTGTTATTTGCTTGCTGAAATGTCTAGAAAAATGTGAAAATTATAGCCATATAAATTATTATAAAAACAGTTATCACTTTACCTGCACTCAACAGAGGTCAAATATTAAAGCAGGAGTTTGCCATTGTGTAAGCTTCAAGATTAAATCTTTTAAAACCTTGTACATAGCATGGTTTTGGAATTGTTCATGGAAATATAAGCAAGCAATATTGACAATAGAACCTTCAGATTTGTAAGAAAAAAATAAACTATTCCATTTGATTACCCACTGTTCTCCAATTTAAAGAAGAAATACAACTTCCCCAAAGTTTAGCAATCGAGAAATGATTATACATAGTGCAACTGTGTACCCTAAAATCCAAAGTGCACAGTGTTTGTGGAAATCTAATATTATTGTGTGGCTACAAGTACCTAGAGAGGTGATAGAAAATAATATAGTAACAGAAGCTGAATGCAGAACTGCTGTGGCTTCTGTACTGCACATCAGTTTCAGTAAGATCACCAGGAGCATGTTCCTAGAGACAGAAACCGGTGATTGCATTTCCACTTCTGGTTGAGTTTTTTCCATTGAGCTCCTTGTGGGTTGAAACTATGGGTAGTAAAATGAAATTCCAGAAAGTTAGGCAATGGGCATGCATTTCAAACAGACAGAATTTTAAGATGTTTAGATATGTTGAGATTTGCTGGTAATTGAGATGGCTGGACCTTGTTAGTGCCTTTACAACACTTACGCGCTTTGACAGATGCCAGTATTTTGAGACTGAAGGACAGATCTTTTTCTGACAGTCATTAGTCCTACAGTTTGCCACTAAAAATCTGAAGAGGAGTCTTAAAACTGCACTTAAGTTCTCAGTTGGCATTGATCTACAAAAAGGCAACCAGCACTTGAGCAGACAACACCCATTAATGATATGCTTCCGGATGTCATGAACCATAAACCCATACTCCACTTCCCCACACAGCAACCTCACTGGTATTTAATTTAATTTTCAGTTCTGGGCTAAATAAAGAAACACAGCCTGGCACATACAGAAGTTATATTGCTACCTAATTTCTGAAAAGCTGACATCTCTAGTATACTTGTGAAACACTGCATTCTTGGCACCATACACTGACTAGTACTATATTATAGATTCTGAATAACTGTAGAAGAAGTCATTAAGGAAGGAATTAGAAAACTTTTTTCAGCCAAATACCTTACAAGCAGAGTACACAGCTAGAAGAGAATTTCTGTTCCTTTTAAGCAGAGGAATAAAACACTTGGAAAATTATCTTTGCAGTTTGATAAACAATGCTACTTTTCAACACTTCAGTAGTTTAGCGAATCACTTCATTGCACAATCATCTGATCAGTGAAAGGACAAACTTGAGTTTTCACCAAATTTTTCAGAACCAAGCTCTGTAAATTATAAACGATCCAGTGTTAAACTGTTGTATCCTTTACCTTGCCAAATGGATTTCTGTATATTACATTTGCTAACCTTAATTAAGAAAGCATAGTTCCTTCTCAAGTTGGGAGAAATTAATATTTTCATGACTGAATTGCATAAAAAAACTAGATGGTATATATTAATGTCAGTCAGTGTTCTGGGCTCAGAGTTCCACATGGTCCAGTGTTCTCCATAACTGTGGAAGATTCTAGTAACATGGAGTTTACTTATCCTCACAAGGAAGGTGCATTTTCTTTTGAAATAAGAGTGCCAAATTCAGTATATACCGGTGTGTGAGTGAGTGCCTTACTGCAGATGTTTAGGATTTGAATGCAATTGTAAGATTTGTTTTGTGGTTGCATTACTTTTAAGGTTAAGGATAAAATAAGAATTACATTCTTGCCCATTCTTATTTGTATTTTAGGATTCGATCAGATACCTAGCTTGGGAGAATTGTACATTATAATATCTCTTCAATGGTCTATCAAGTTAGCCTTTCTAGAATCCATTTTACCTTTCATTCAGAAGTTACAAGGCCCACATAAAAATGTCAGAGATGTAACCCACCTACTGTGTCAGCATTTGGAATAGTACAGGCAGAGATGCTGTAATGTGGGGTACAGCTTGTAACAGGAACTGGCATTACTGAAAGGGGATGCTTGTGGAATAATAGATAAGAACTACAACTGGAAAATCTAACCAAATGTATGTCCTTCATGAGTTGCAACACACAAAGCTCAGTCTTCTGAGATGTTTTGCATGATCTACTATGTAACCATACTTTTGTCTTGTATAGGGATGAACATTTCTCAGTGAGTTCTGTGCTACATTCTGATGTGATCCATGCCAACCCAAAGGATGTACCATGCATATTCAAGGTAACTGCGCATAGTTGTGACATCATTATTCAGAAATGGTTGTTGAACACTGCATGAAAGAAAAATACTCTGCAGAATTTTTCTCTCTCTAGAAAAGCAACACTGTGTCAGTACTTTATAAAACTGTGTGTAATTAAGTTTGCACTTTGCATTTAAGGTTGGGACAATGGTTCTGTGAGGGATTAGCATTGCAAGATTCATAGTACAGTGCATGTCTTGCAGTTTAAAGTCTGATTTGTTTATATTTAGAAAATGATTATGGTAATAGCCTGTCAGAATGGCTGCCAGTTAACTTCAGTTTTGACTGACTGAAATTAATGAGGCCGGTTTCCATGGATCAAAATGATAATGATCATGGGGCCTTTTTGTTGGATTAATCTTATGTAAAAAGAGTCCTGTGAAGTTGTGAGTCCCACTGGGAAAAACTCACCAGTACAACCAGAAGGTGGAACAAGATGCACCATAGTGGGTCCAAAGTCATTCTGCATCCTTAAAAGGATTATTATAGCAGGAAAAATGTAAAGCTTTAAGCATTTAGAACACAGGATGTGTAACTACAATAGCTAATGTAGTTGAATATATCTGTTAAGGGGCAACATTGTCACTGAGAGGCTTTGGCAAATTTGGAATTTCAAGAGCAAAACCTTGTATGTTCATACTTTTATCTGTCTAACAGCTAATCAGAGGTTTCTACTGACTTTTAATTTTTACTTTCATGTACATTATGGCAATAACCCATGCCTGGGTGTGGGTAATGCTGGATTTTACCCACAGTTGGTGTGGTTTGGTCATGAGGGCGAAGCTATTATACAATGACATTAGTTAAGAAAAAAAAAATACTTGCTTTTATGAAATAATGACATTGTATAATGCCTCCTTGATGCCCTTCCTCAGTTATCTGGTATTCTGCGGCAGTTCTGATGTACTGCGTATGCTTATGCAGTACATCAGAGCTGTGGGTGGAAGCAATGGAGAAAGCAAGATCTCCCTTGCTTTTTACAAAGTGTCTCGGTATGTTAAAGGAGTCTAATATAGCGAGACAGCTTTAAAAAAAAGCAACAGAGAATCTCCGTTGCTTTTTTTTAAAGCTGTCTCGATATGTTAAACTCCTTTAACATAGTGAAGACAGTGTCTAAAAAGCAATGGAGATCTTGCGTTCTCCATTGCTGTAAAAAAAAGACTTATACTAATGGAAAAAGTCCGGACGACTGGACCTTTTTCCATTAGTATAAGTCTGATTTATAATGTGCACGCTGACCAATCACTGTCATGTTTTGGAATATTAATGGGGGGGGGGTCATTGTATAATCCAGAATAAGCAATATTTGAAACATCATAACTATAGTTTAAATATAGCAGCAGGACTGACCATGAAGTGCGCCATTTCTCTTATCTAATGGATAACCTGCAATGTCTGCTTTAGTAGGTTTCAATTTCTTACCTCCCCCCACAAGAATTGCCTTATGCTTCCCATATGCATTTTACATTTCACTATTTTCTCTTCATGCATCACAATTTTGATCCAACAATTTCCACAAGAGGTTTCACTTTGTATATTTGCTTCATGATGAGAAGTTCGTTCAGTCATATTTTTTTACATCTCACACACTATCAGAATATTTTATCCCATTCTTCTAGGTCAAATACGCTTCAGGTTGTGTCTCCGGTTTTCTACATCTGCTTTATGGAATGATGCCATCTCAGAATCCATTGTTTACAGTGAATAACTTTATTACTACTCTCACTGTCCTCCTAGCATGAAGACTAAACGTATTTAAACTACTTTATACATTTTTCCTGCTGAAAACTCTGCATCTTATTTTTGTTGCTTATAAATAAACTACTTTTGTCTGATCTGTCATTTTTGTAATCTTTTAAGGTTAACAAAGTGTTATAAAATAAACTTCAGTAGTCACCAAGTTTTAAAATAATCTGTTAATAAAAATGGCATGTATGGTAGAGCATACTCTGAAAATTTGTCTCTCTGAACAAAATAATTCATAATCTTTTATAGTAAAGCTTTAATAATCATATCATTGCTAGTATGCTAGCTAATGCAGTTTATAATACAGTTCATTATTCCAGTCTTTTACTAAATATCTTAATGAAAATATGTCAAAGTTTATGGATGTGTTGTTTTTTTAATCTCTGTTATGGTACTTATTTTTCTACCATATGATCATGTGATTTAGGAAGAATGCTGCCTCAGGCACAGGAAATGAAGTACAACAGTCTGTACTTTTACATATATCCACTCATGGTACTGTGACACATGCACTAACCTTCTGAATACACATGCAATATAATTTTAACCTTTTACACTTCAGAACTGCACCTAGTAACCTTGCTGCCATGCTTTATTTAAAGGAACATTTAAGATGATCTTGAAGCCTGTCAAGTTCTACAGTTGTTTTGTTGGTGCTTTTTCCATTCCCTTATTGCTTAGCCTAGCTTCAGTGTTTGGAGATTGTCAGAATCATCACTTCTGAAAAAGAACTGCAATCAATCCATTTATTCTGGGACTATCTACTTGTATGGAAGTGTATCTATCCCTTTTTTATTATGAATACTAAGCAGAAATGTTCATTAACTGTTCAGGTTTTTATTCTGCTCTGTCCCTCCTTCACATGACTCTGTCTTGCATTTCATCCTTCTCTGTTCATTTGCTCCCTTATTTACTTATGAAATTTTAACAGTCTACCCTTTCCTTAGTTCAGGCCTTTGCTTATTTGACTGGATCCCCTTCTATTTGTTTAAGATGGTGCTATTTTGTGTCATAGTTCTCCTGTTTTTTTACCTTCTGAATGTGGTGTGCTTCTTAAGTTTAGTCAGCTCTTTTGGGAACCATGGTATTTTTTTTTCTTTTTGATTTCCACATTTGCTGTAGATAAGGCTGTATGGCTATCATCATTACAGATTTATCCATGCCACCTTTCTGCCCATTTCCTAGAGTTATTTTCTCTTGATTGCTAGCCCTTTTTTTTCTTTTATAACTGAATAAAACCACTAGGTTTAGATCTTTATTTTCAGAACTTAGCAGGCTAGCATTGTCACAGTCCTTCATAGAACAGAAAAGGCACTTCATCTTGCCATGTTACTCTAGGAGGATCATTAATTAGAAGACTGAAGCAGAACAAAACATTGAGGATCCTGAATGGACAAGTTAAAAAACATAGAGAGATTTTGATCAAGTCTTAGAGGGTTAAGCTGGATTCAGAAACAACAAATAGTTTACCTTGGGAGTAGATTAAGGCTACAAAGTTTGCAGCGGTAGCTTGAGTTACCTGCTGGGACTAAAGCATTTGACCCTTTTCATTTTTAGCTGTGGAGTTCTAGAGACTACTGGGTGACCACAGTTCTACTGTTACTGATAAGGACAAATACAATGACCATAAAAAGATGAGGCAGCCCAACTTACCACTCTTGTTTATCATAAAACTGTTGAATTTTTGAGACTGGGATATTTTTAATGAATAATTTAGGTACTTCCAATCAAGACTATGTACTTATTTTAAGGAACATAAGAGGGAAGTCTAGTTAATAAAAAAAAAAAAAAAAAAAGATGATGATGGACTAAGTTAAGGTCTTTTGGAAGTGGGCTTTCAGCACTAATGATATAGCAGGATGACATGATTGAACCTCTTAAAAGGATGAAATTGTAGATGCAATTAGGTTAACTCTGGATGGAAAGCCACTGTACAGTGAAGGTTTGTTTTTTTTGTTTTTTTTTTTGCACTGGAGAGATTTTAGTTGATCCCTTAGTCCTTAAGGAAACTGAAAATGTATACTCTTTTTCTTAATTTATAATTTTTTCAGTACTTAACCTACCTGCGCCATGTTAAGTAGTATAATCTTGTAGATTGTTCTATCCAAAAAAAAGTCTAATTGTGCCTGTAAAGCTGCCATGCTGTTTTTCTGTCATTGAAGACCCACAATATGGCACATTATTCCACACTTTTTGAGGTTATTCTTAGAATGGGAGTACTTTGAATTATTTTATTTAGAATCTCTGTGTGGGCATCCAATGATTTATGTTCTTTGACATTTTGTAAACTTAAGTGGGCCTTTTTGCTTCGTGTTTAGAGAATGTGTAAATGTTACTTTTGTGAGTTGTAAATATTTTACTCTGTCAAAACCCACTCATTCCCTTTGCTCACCAGAGTGATCAGATTGTTTTATTTGGCTTCATCTCGTATAATTTTGTGAACAGAACTGGCTTCTTTCTGTAGCTTTCATGCTGTTTAAAGCAAAAATCTGAGTGAGCTAGAGAATATGTGCATAGTCTCATCAGGAGAGAGCACTGTATGAACACCTTGCTGAATGGGCAAATATTTAAACATTTTTTGGCTCTCCAGCTCCCTGCTAACAATGTACATTATCATGAATAATTGACCCATTCATTCACCTTACCAGGTCGAGAATTGATAAAAAGAGGGTCGTTATTAAGGGATATGATATTTACCATCCCTAACACACAGTGAACTTTCTCCTGAGAGGGCACACAGTGGGTGTCATGGGTGGCTGTGAGTGATGTAAGTTTATAAATGACTCCTGCCTGCTAGGATAAACATACTCTGCATGTTTCTGTGGTCTCCACCTAGGAAATTGGTGCAGTGTGTGGTGAATGGGCACTCATTTCCCTCCCCTGTTGGTTCCAAATTCATGTTGCCTGCATTGTAGCCAGGTCATTATCTCTCTGTCAACAGAGACAGCATGGCAAAGATTTTGAATGTAATGAGATGTAAAGCTGTAAAAGGAAGAGAAATTCCTATTTAAAAAAATAGTATCCAAAGATGTCAAGCAAACTCAACATGGTATGCACCAGGGAAGTTAAATGGCACAGATATGCCACACAAACTTTGAAACAGTTGTATTATGCTTTATTAATATGTAGAATTGCAAGTCAGAGTATACCATTTTGGATGATGTAAGTTTGTATTTGTGGCACAGGCATTCTTTAAGCAGATGTTCTGAATCGTATAAAGGGTATTCATATCTCAGCTACTAAAAAAACAGCGTTTTCCATTTATGCTTGTAGATTTTTCTAAATCTAGTCTGTAAATTTCTTTAGTTGGGATATGCAAGACACTTCATTACCCAGTAATTGTTTAGGATCATAGTATTGCAGTGATTACTATCAAATTCTGCAACCCACTTCATCACATCTGATGATCTAAATCTGCTGGTGAGAATCTTGTCCACTAGCAATGGTAGGGTGGCCTTAGTGCTACCATTACTAAAGGTAACTTCTACTGGATAGATTCGAGAACTGCCAAAGACATCTGACTTGGATGCTAGCGTAAATAATAAAACTTTGAGGTCCTGTATGATAGCTGTGAATCTTCATCTTCTCAGCAGTGGTCTTGAGATTTTTATCCAGGTTTCTCCATCTATGGCATGTATTCCTTTGTATGACAATTAAGAGAACCAGACTTTATTTTAGACTGGGATCAGGGTATATTGAGGAAATTGACCATGTACCAGTAACCCTGTTAAAGTCCTTAAAATGTTCAGAACTGTAGCTCCTCTACATTAACCTATGAGTAATGTAAATAACATGTGTCTGGAAATCTTCATCCTCAATACTGATTCTTTGCATGGTCAAAAATTCCCCATATGGTAAAGAACTGATTCAAGCCAAAGGGTTTGGCACTGGAGTATCATTGTATAAGTAAACTCAGTTCCAAATCTGTTCAAGTTCATCTTCCAAAAGAAATCTACAATTAATGCTGTAGTTCTTTCTGTTTAAAAAATAGCATTTATAAGTGAAGTCCTGTAAAGGAAAAAAGTAGCATTTATAAAAGACTACATGATTCCTGTAATAATATTCTTCTCTCTTTCTCTCTCTCTCTACATATATATTTTTTATGGGTCTATATTAGTACATCGAAGTATTACTACTTTGAATGTGCTAATATCGAACCCTTTGCATCGAACGCTGAAAATAGTGAAGCTGCAGAATATCAAATACTTTCTTAGGGAAAGTATTCGATGGTCCGTTTCTGCAGCTTCCATATTTCCTCGACTGGAGCGGAGGTTACAGACTGGGTTAAGGGAAGTGTGCGAACGAAGGTGAGTGTGCGATAGGGACCTTAGGGTTAGAGAGCGAGCAAGGTGAGTGTGCGATAGGGACTTTAGGGTTAGAGAGCAGGTAAGGTGATTGAGCGGTAGTTATGGACCTTAGGGTTAGGGTTGGGTTAAGGTAAGTAGGTAGCTAGTAGTGTATGTATGGTTTAGTGTAGGGTTTTGTGAAGTGTGTGTGGATTATGTATTTTGGTGTGCTTGTGTGTATCTTTGTTGGAACAGCAAATTTGTTCCCTGGGAAAAAATTTGCTGTTCTGAGTGTTCGATGTTGTGGAGTTTTGAGTGAATTGGTTCGATATTAGAACATTCGATGTAGTAATACTTCGATGTTCTAATATAGACCCTATATATATATCTATATATATATCTATATATATATATATATATATATATATATATATATATATATGTGTGTGTGTGTATCTATATATATATATATATATATATATATATATATGTGTGTGTGTGTTTGTATACATGTGTGTGTGTATATATATATATATATATATATATATATATATATATATATATATATATACACACACACACCTATATGTATATATTAATATATGTGGGTGTATATATATATCTATATGGTTCTAGGTTATAACACCGACAGCACACATCGACAACGACATCACCGACAGTTCACAAACACGACACCGCACACACTCAACACATCATCACAACAACCAATAAACAAAACAAATTCCCTGACCAAAAACCACACACACAACACAAGCACACCTAAATCCTAACAAACACTAAACCTTACATACACAACTATCCACAACCCTAACCGAAACCCTAACCCTAAGGTCCGTCACTATCGCACACTAACCTAACCTGTGCCCTAACCCTAACTCACTTAACCCGCCCCTAACCTAAAAAAATTCACTACTGCACCCTTACCTAACCCGCGCCCTAACCTAACTCACTTAACCCGCCCCTAACCCAAAACATTCACTACTGCACCCTTACCTAACCCGCGCCCTAACCCTAACTCACTTAACCCACCCCTACCCCTACAGACCGTCAACATCGCACACTTACCTTACTCGCACCCTAACGTCCGTCACTACCGCATACTTACACATCCTTTCCCCATCTCGGTGTTCTCCGCGTCGGTGTTTTCATCCGTCGATCTTCTGGCGTCTGTGATTTCGCTGTCGGTCTTCTCATCTGTCGACGTTGTAACCCAGACCCATGTATATATATATATATATATATATATATATATATATGTATACACACGCAGCCTTAATCTGTTGAACATGTTAGCGTAACTTGCTCTGCCTTTCAACTGCAGAAAATAACTCCAAAGGAGAAAAAAATTATGTTGTAAGTAAAAGCTTAGAAACTGTGTTTTTTAAGTCTTGGATGTGTTTGATGTATTGCTGATGTCCACTGTCACAAAGAAATAGTCATCCTTCCACTTATCATTTTTTTCAGTTTATCAGTGAGATCAAGCTGGTATAGTCTAGGGCACCCCTGTCTGTAGAGCAGCAGGCCTCCCTGGAGAAGACTGTTGTACTTTTTGGAGACATAAAATATGTTTTATGAATTTTATACCAGTGCATTGTTTTTATATTTTTTGTTATTTTCCTTCCATTAACAGTTGCAGATTTCCCTTGTTTCTCTTTAACTGTGTGTTATTTCATTGGTTGGATTTTTCTGAATGGGCTTTATAGGTTTGATTTAGTAACTTTAAAGGTGCCAAGCTAAGGTGCTAGTTCATTTTTATGTGGATAGTTCCATGATGAACTTTGTATTCTCTCACATGTATCATGAAGAAAAAGATGAAGCACTTTTGACTTCAACACTTTCAGTTCTGTCCTGGAATTTTAAGTCAAAGGATGAGTTTAATGTTTGTTTTTTTTTAACACCTTTATTGAATTATCACTTGTGACATAGGCAAATTTACATTTATGCAAAAGTAATCAAACTGTATTAATGAGTTAATATTAACAATCATTATACTTCACATATATTGCTATATATCATATAACCTAATCAATACTACATAAATTATTTAATTCCTGCCCTTTTTTTATACAAGAAACATCTTTATTAAACCATCACTTACGACATAAGCAATCATACCTTTATATAAATGTATTTTATTTGTATTTATTTATTTAACCTTTGTTAACTAGGAAAGTCCGACTGGGACATAGCCCAGTTTCAGTGGAGATCCAGGCAGAAATGCTCCAGACGCTTGTTTTTGAATGTGGAAGAAAAACAGAGCACCTGGAGGAAACCCACACAAATGCAGGGAGTACATTCAGACTCCACACTGAAGGCACCCCAGCTGAGAATCAAACTGGTGAACCCCTTGCTGTAAGGCGACAATGCTAAATGCTGCACCACTGCGCAACCCAATGATAAATGAAAATAAACCACACCAACACAATCCTAGTTACAAGCATTTTACATTACAAATCTTACTGACAACACTCCCAGTTGCAAAGAGTTTAATGTTTTTTGAAAGCTTTACTCTTGTCTTTCAATTTTGTGGATTAAGTAAGGTCTCAGAGAAAATAAACATACAAAGGAGAGATTGCAGCTATACTGCTAACAGAATGAACCAATGTGCAGACAAGGTGATTCTAGTTTGGAATGTCCTGTCCACTAATATAAGGGAGGAGGCATACTTAATTAAGACCACTGTGGGCATGTATATAGGGGACAGAGTTTACTGCATTTTGCAAGCTTGGCAATGTGGACTTATTTTCTTTGTCCTTACCAGTAATTCCTATGTTTGTAAATGCATTATTTAAAAAAATGGGAGATAAGAGCAGTTACAGTGGGACTGTGTGTGTGTGTGTTTGTGGGGGAGGGGGGTACTTTGAGTTGGAAGGAATGACAATATCAGGAAAATGAGTAATTTTATTTAGGGGTGCTGAGTGATGTGACAGCATTGAGAGTAGGTGTTTCTAATAAAATGAGTAATTTTTATGTAGCTGGATGAAGTGATGCGTCACACTGAGAAGTCCTTGTAGAAAAAGCAGGAGAGTAGGCGAATGGTATGAAATTAACTGAAAATGGGATGTAAATGTGTGCAGAGACCAGTTTATAGGGGTAACAGTTTGAAAAGTAAGGACTTGGCATTCTGAGTCCCGTAATAATGAGACTCAAAATCTAAGCTTACGTATTGTTGCTCGTTCATCTCTACATAAAACAAGAAGGCTTGGGGTTTTGTTCAGATGCTTTAATACATACAAACACATCAGAATGGATAGCAGCATCTTTAAATACAAACAAAGCTTACAAAAATACATGCTTGCATCTCAACAGCTAACTACAAAATGGCAGTCAGGCTCGTACATACCCTTGGATAACTTCTTAAAGTTATGTACACATGCTCATTGATCTACCTTCTCATCCTTAAAAAGATTGCCCTTTATGCAAAACAATGTTAGAGCTAGGCATGCATTACTTATATACACTGGAAACAAAACACAATGTCCGTGTCCAAGTTGCTTCATATCTGCTACAGTGTTTAGAGATTCGACAATATCTCGAAACAAAACAGTTGGGAGTAAGTTTAGCAACAGGGACAGTCTGCGGTGCACAACTCATATCATAACTTCTGGATTAATCATAGGTTCAAGATTGTCCTCTGAAATGTCCTCTGGAATTGGAACACTGGACAACTCACTCTGAGATAGTGTCTTTCTCACAGCCTATGTTCTGTGATATAGGGACACCGGTCTCAAATGTTTCCGATTCTGCCTAAAAATTGCTCCTTCTGATTCCATGATGTACAATCTCTGCTCTGGATCAGTATTCTTCATGACACCAATCTGATCATAACCTCCTTACCACTTCCCCCTTTCATAATGGATTGAGAGGTTTACTGGTCTTATCCGTAGTAGGACTTCTGGGACAGACTCTGCTTCAACAGATTGACTTTCACTCTTCTGTTGTTCTTGGCACATGGAACCAACAATTGACTACTGATTGGTAATGTGATTCTGGTTTGTCTCGACAGAAGATTCTGAGCAGTTGAACCAAGATGTTTATCACAAGAAACATTTCTGAGATTCCAGAGATTCAGAAAAACATCAATATTGTCTCATTTAGACTTCTCAAATAACTGTTTTGCACTTCGAACTAGAATGTGCAGTTCTGTTTAACAATTTGATTGCGGGTACTCTGAACTACTTATGACATGAGTAAAGTCCCATTCTTCAGCAAATCTTTTGAACTGTTGGCTTGTAAATTGCGTGCCATTATCAGAAATAAATTTGTGTGGACTTCCATGTACAGCAAAATGACACTTCATCTTAGTAATGACAGTGCTAGATGCTAGGTTAGGAAGTAAGTCAATATCAAACTAATTGGAGTAAGAGTCTACTAACACCAAATAATGTTGCCCATTCAACTCGAAGATGTCTGTGGCTACTGTTGACTAAGGTAGTTCCGGAATCTGGTTTAAGCTGAAGTGGTTCCTTTTGTTGATCTGGCTTATTAGTATTACATACTGAACAAGATGAAAGTGCTCTCTCAATGTCCTATGACATAGAAGGCCAAAATACTAGTACTCTCAGCCTTCTTTTGGTAGATTCAGTTCTTGGATGACCACGATACAAGATAGAAATTTACTTAGATTGCAAGAACTTTGGAACAATTGCTTTCGGACCTTTCGTAATAATGCCTTTGTCAGACAAAACTCATCTCTGTATGGAAAATAAGGTTGTAGTTCTTGAGGTAAAACTAGATTGCTTTGACAGCTGTCCTTGATAAAGTGGTTGAGCCTTTGTAAAACTGGATCTGTGGCTGTGTGATCTCTCTGCTCATCAAGACTTGTGGAAGAAAAATTGTGCACTTCCATGACATCAAAATTATCAATCAATTGAGAACCTTGATTGTCATTCTGTTCAGTGGTATTTCTGGGTGATCTGGATAATGTATCAACAAGATAAAGAAGTTTGCCTTTCTTGTAGAGACAATATTGAAATTGTATTTTTGCAGTCTCAGCATCATATGTTGCAGTCTAGCTGGAGCTGAATGCATTGGTTTTCTCAGGATTGTGACTAATGGTTGGTGGTCTGTTTCGATCTGGTTAGGTCCACCATAAATATAATCATGGAACTTCAAACATGCAAACACAATTGCCAAAAGCTCTTTCTTGATCTGGGCATACTACATCTCAGTTTGGGTAAGAGTTCTCGATTAATACGCAACAGGTTGATCCTCTTGTAGAATGGCTGCACCAAGACCAAATTTCAAGCATCACAGGAAAGTGTAACTGGTTTGTGAACATCATAGTATCTGAGAGTAGGTGGACTAGTAATTCTCTGTTTCAGGACATCAAATGCTCTTTGGTGTTGCTCTAACCAAGATCAGGGTACATCTTTACATGTCAGCTCTCTGAGTGGTGCCAAAAGCTGGCTCAAATCTGGAATGAATTACCTAGGTAGTTGACCATGACAAGAAAACATTGCAGAGCTTGAACATTGTCTGGAGCTGGCATTTTGAGAATGGCTGTTTGTTTGGAAGGCTCTGGTCATAGGCCTGTACTAGTAAACAAATGACCAACATAAGGATGTTCTTGTAGCCTGAATTTGCATTTGTGCAGATTAAGCTTAAGATTCACTTGACATGCCCTTTCTAGAACTTTTCTGAGGTTTCTGTCATGTTCTGCTTCATCACGACCTCCTACCAGTTTGTCTACTATGATAGCACAAGGATACCCAGAAAAAAATTGCTCCATTGCATGTTGAAAGACCAGTTGCAGAATTTATCCCAAATGGCATTCTCAAAAATCTGTACCTGCCAAGAAGAGTACTGAAAGTAGTAAGCTGTGCGGATATTTTGTCAAGCTGAATTTGCCAAAATGAACTCTGCATCTAAGAAAGAAAAAAGTAATGGCATTTAGCATCAAGGCTGTGATGTCTTCAACTGTGTGCTTTGGATGATAAGGCCTTTTTAGCGCTTTGTTCAAATCTTGTGGATCAATGCATATTCTAATGTCATTTGAGCTTTTCTTATGAGCTACTGCCATGGAAGATGTCCATTCAGTTGGAGTTTCCACTGGACAAATTACACCTTGTTTCACCATTATTTCTAAGTCTGCTTTGACTCTGTCCTGCATGTCTATTGGAACTTTAGGTTCTGGCCTGATAACTGGATTGATCTCTGGGTCTAACTTCATGGAGTACACAACTGGAAGTTTGTGTAGTTTGCTGAGCTAAATTAGAGTAGTGGTCTTTCAAGCTAACACAGTGGGCTTCCTTATTAAGTGAAAGCCGCCCCATTTTCAAACAGTCTCTGAGCCCTAATAATGACTGGACGTGCCTCTTGACCACATAAAATAACAAGTTGTAGCTTCTACCACTCTGCTGGAAGTAATATGAAAGCACTACTAAACTTTTGGTTTGACTTTCTTCACCTACATAAGCAACAAGCTTTTGGATTCCTTGCCCAAATCAAGCCTTACACCTTTACACACTCTAACAAATGTTTCTGCAGACATAACATTGCATTTAGGACCTGTGTCAACTTTGAGCTCTGTGAGTTTGCCATTTATCCGAACAGTACAAAATACTTAGTGCTTGGCCCTGAAATCTACTGTATTGACCATTTTGTGAAGCACACCACTGACAGAGTAGGTTTTCCACAGTCTAAATTATTAACTTGTTTCTTAAAATGTTCCCTTTTAATAAAAGAATGTGGGCCTTTTGATTTCCAAAATCTTTTGAAATTATTCCATTTATTGCATTTGTGGCATTGTTGACCTAAAGCTAAATATTTTCCCTTTTAGATTCATGATCACTGCCATAATTACGACAGCAATGAAATTTGGTACATTAGAAGTGGTGGCATCCATGAGTCCTTTTGATATTGCGGACTCACTCTTAATGCTTCACTGAGACTGTGCAAAGTCTGGAATAAGCTAGAAAGTTCTGATGAGACAGCAGCAGTCCTTGGGAAACCCCATAGCTGCCATGTGCTTGGGCCTGTTTCTTTTAATAACATGCTGCATGCTATCAACATGAGCTTTATCTCTGTGCCTTCCAGAGCTGTTCTCATTTGTAAGCATATCTGTGTGCTTTTCTATGAGCTTGTATATCTGGCAAATCTCAATGGCCTTATTCAAAGTTAAATCACTGTCACAAAGCAAAATCTTCTCATAGCATCATTTTTATAGCACACACAAGTCTGTCCTTTATCAACTCATCCCTCAAGTCACAAAATCTACATGTTTTAGCCTTATTTCTCAGGTCAGATATATAGGCTGCAAATGTTTTACCAGGCTTTTGATTCCTTGTGTAAAATAAGTGCCTTTTCATTGTGACATTTGTCTGGGAGGGTTACACATTTCTGTAAACATACATTTTAAGCACTCTGGGTTCTCCTTTGACTCAGCCGGTGTAACAATATGATGGTTTTCCCTCTCCAGCATAAACAGCAGGTGCATACACAAATGAGTGGTCCCTTTCAATGGCTTCTGACCCAGCTAAATTAAGCAGAATAAATGCCTTTGTGCAGTCATCTTTATCAGAAAATGCAACCTGTATGAAAATGTACTTTTGCTTAAACACTTTCCGGTTCTCAGCAATGTTACTGTCAAACACAAGTGCACTGGGTTTTCGAAATCCGTCATGCCCACAAAGTATGCACAAACAACACTGAAACTATGGCCCTTATAATTATGTATAAATAAACTGTTCTGTGAGCTTGTAACAACATTCAAATGCACAATAAACTTTGTGAAATATGCCCTGTAATGGCTGCACTTTGTGAAACAACTTTACTGTAACACTGCACAAACATGCGAACACTTTATACACTTCTGATAACTTCAATATCTTTGGTTAATATGAAAAATACATATGCTTTGTGAAAATGCGGACTTTTCCCCTTATTTTATTTGCGTTATGCAATTCAAACTTTGATTCGAACATTTTGTGTAGTAATTTGAGTATTTATCGCAGTATAGTACATATCTGTTTGTGAATATTATTAGAGTTCTGTATGTCTCGTTTCATATTATGCAAAAAAGAAATAGTGCTGAGCAAGTTTTAATGTCTGAAATTCATTTCTGACCAGTTTTGCAAAGTGTGCACATTTTTGGGATGGTCCACTGCTGTATATTCCACCATCTCTACGCAAGTGCCTCTAGTTACTTTAGCCAAGCAGTCTCTAGCTTTATCCCTTTAGATATGCCAGTTCTGACTCCATGTCCTTTAGATATGCCTCTTCTGACACCACGTCCTTTTAGACATGCTAATTCTGACAACATGTCGCTCATTCATCTCTTAATACATAAAACAAGGCGGCCTGGGGTTTCATTCAGATGCTTTAATACATACAAACGCATATCTGGATGGATAGCAGCATCTTTAAATACAAATGTTAAACAGAGTTTACAAACACACGTTTACATCTCAACAGCTAACTACAAAATGGCAATCAGAGTCACACGTACTCTGTATTTCACTGGGTCTAAGTCACTTGAACAGTACAGTGTAACGCATGAAACATTTTGTACATGGTATGAGTATGTGGTAATGCTAAGGATTAGAGAGATGCATGAAAACAATGTTCCTGTTTGCAGAGGAGTTATAAAAGGTAATTGTAGTACCTGAGAAGTGCAGAAGTAATGCTGAATGTATTTTCTTTGCGTTACTGATTCCTTATTCTGACTTTTGAATTTGTATTTTCCAGATTACAGCCTCACAGCTTGAAGCACCCCACAAGTGCTCTCTGCTTCTCCTTGCAGAGAGTGAAAATGACATGAAGAGGTGGGTGGCTGTAATGAGGGAGCTGCATCAGATCCTACAAGTAAACCACAAAGACAAGTCTGTGTACACTCTAAAGGAGGCCTACGACAGTGCCTTACCACTCATCAGACCATCCCTGTCTGCTGCTATTATAGGTAAGAAATGCTGACACCTTTTTTTCTGTTTTTTAAGGGGAAAAAATACAATAACAGGAACTGCAGCGATGTCGAAAGTAGTGTTGTGCTGTCTGTTGTATTCTACAGTAGGAGTATACCTGAGTAAAGTGGTCTTCCCTCTGTTGCCGGCCCAGGGTCCTAGTGCAAGATAGTACAAGGACCATTATTAAAATAAGATATGGCACCTATCTTAACTAAGCCTAGCATCTGAGCAGTAGAAACTGCTGGGTCATAAATGAATAGTATAAGTGAAGTGCTTAAGTAAAGATAGAGAAGCTGCTTACCTCACCTTTTCTGAGGTAAGCTAATATTTTGTGGGTAAAACAAAATAAAGGATGGATTTAAGTAAAATGCCTCAATATTAAACAGGTCATCTCATGTTTTTTTTTTTTTTTTTTTTTTTTTTACAGTATGTAAAGGATATGTGCTGCAGGTCAGGGCTGTTTGCCATTCCTAAGAGTTTTGGGTGTCTGACACATTTCTGGATGTCCCTTAACTCACAGGGTAAAGAAACAGATATGTAAGTTTTACACCTTAAGCATAGTTATAATTGTACATAAAACCAAAGGGTAATTAGCATGTCAACCACTCGGGCATGTAACAACAATGTTCCAACTGCTGTAACTACCCCCTTTTCTACCCCATTTGCTTCATTATATCCTCGTTTGATTTCACTTAATTTTTTACTTTCACATTCAATTCAGGAAACTGCTGCCATAAAAAAATATTGAACAACTTAAGAAGCCTTAGAAGGGGGTGTTAATTTAATTGCATAAATTAAATGCTGGTTGGACAATAGGACTCCGGGTTCACTGCTGGGTTGGACAATAGGACTCTGAGGTTAATAATAAGTGGATTTCTCTCAGAAGAGTATGAATCTGCACTTGTTCACCACAGTGGTCATTCAGGTTTTTTACATATTTCAGTGTCTACAATAAAACAAAGTTAAATCCAAAACTATAAAAAACAAAAAATATCAGCTCGTGCAAAAGCCCAAAACTTTATTATACGCTTTCATTCCAATACATTTTTCATGAAACTTTTTCAGAATGAATTGCACAAAGGTTAGCAACTCTCTTAAGAGTTTGTAAGTAGACCACATGTCCACCTATGCCAATCAGAACATCTAACAATTAAAAAAAAATAAAAACATTAGCTCTTAGAGGTATTAAGTCATTCTACATTAAGTTACTCTACATTAAGTACTTTAAAATTTTCAGAAACCATATATATATATATATATATATATATATATATATATATGTGTGGGGGGGGGTATATGTGTGTGTGTGTGTCTGTGTATCCATTTCATCAATGGATTAGATAAAACTGCATAAAATTTTATTTCATCCATAAAAAAACTTGAATTATT
>NC_056738.1:351585882-351605882 GCF_019279795.1 Protopterus annectens
TTTCGGCTGCAGTTCATGTTGTTAATGGCCTCAAGTTTTGTTTGCTGGTGTTTTATTGCCTCATGGTCAGACTGCACTCCAGCATTCCTCTGTAGGGTCTTTCATTGTTGAGAGAATGGTCACAGGATTTGGTTTTGCATGGCGTTCAGTTTTAACAGTTGTCAGTTAAGTCAGTGGTGGTGGTGTAGTGGGAAAGGTGAGCAATGTAGTAGCTTCATTTCATCTGTACTAGGAGGTATTGATAATATGGGGAAGTTTTGATTTTAGTGCTCACTTTGTGAGCAGAGTGTTGTAGAAAGGAGGCTTTCTTTAGTGTTCCTGTTTCCATATTTACTTTATGGTTTTTAAGGAACTTCCTTGCAGGACTAGAAAAACAATCTTTCATCTTGGTCATGGCACCAATCCCTTTAACAAAAAGCTTTGTGGCATTATCTTAGGTTCATACTAGGCTATCTGCCCTGGGGCAATTATAAGCCTAGCCCGATTCTGTATGGCTTATGCCACCCCTTGATTTGAGTATACTGTGCCCTTTTTAAGGTTTAGTTTACTGTGCCTCTGTCTAATAGTGACACAGGAGTAATCCCTGGGACAAACCTACGATCCCCCATCCACCTATCGAGATTCTTCTTGAAGAGATTCAGTGAGGTGCTCTGCCTCACATGAACTGGAATTCTATTACAGAGCGAAGGGAGCCTCTGGGTTATGAACCTGTCCCTCCAGCAAGTTCTATTTATTTCTGTGCTGAGGTTCAAGTCCCTCGAGCGTGTGGCTCTAAGGGATTTAGATTTACTGAGGTGGAGCATGTCCATTAATTCTGGATTTGACATAGCTTTGTATGTCAGGCATAGATCGCCTCGAAGTAGGCGGTATGCAACTGAGTAGAGCTGGAGTTTTTTTTAACCGAGCAGCATATGGCATCTGTTTGAGACCCTTGATCCTCTTGGTGAGATATTTTTGGGGTCTTTCTAATTGCTGCAGGTGTCTGGTAAGGTACATCCCAAAAGGGGCATTGTATTCTATGATGGGCCTGATGAGGGATGAATAAAGGGCACGATTACCTCTCTTGATCTAGATGTGAAACCCTTCGTGATGAGGTGGGCTATGTAGAAGGTCTTTCTAACCACTTTGGCAATGTGGTTTTCAAAGGAGAGATTGCTATCAACTTGGGTCCCCAGGTCCCTAATAACTTTCTCTGTACTTAATGGGTTTCCGCCTATGTGGTAATTTGTGGGCACATTGTTTTGCCAAAGGGTATGACTATACATTTTTGGCATTTAGCTTTAAACCATGGCACTGGCACCAGTTATCTGTCTCTGTGAGACCTTTTGAAGGATGTTTGTGTCAGCTGGAGAGTTGATTATAGTTGCAGTCCAGTTGCAGTCATCTGTGTGAGGTGAGAGCCTCCTCCTTGCCTGTACCCTGAAAAGAATATATATATATACCAAGAAGAGTGGTCCCAGACAGAAACCTGTGGATGCCACACTTGAGACGTTTTGAGAGTCTGATGGCCCCAGCAACTCTCACTCTGTGGGTTCTGTCTTGACATATTTAAGCTGGATAGCTTATCTATGATGTACCTTCCTTCATCTATATGGCTTGTGACTGTTTTTGAAGAAGTCAACCAGGTTCAAAAGGCAGGATAATGTCTTTGTTTATGCTCCATGATGATGATCCTCCATAGCCTTGCAGACTAGCTAGTCAGGCTTATGGGGCAATAGTTAGTGGGACCACTGTTGCTGCTGTACACCATTTCTGCACATATCCTGTAGTGTGAGGCTGAGATTGTATAGCTGTTTTATATGAGGGATTAGTTTCTTTCACCTGAGCATCAGAGATGTTTGGGAGGCAGCCCAGAATAAACTCAGAACAAGTCTGGGAGTTGCATCCCAGGTTTCTAACATAACTGAAAAAGCCTTATCTCTCAAAGCTGGCCTTGGAGGATTTTATGAGGGATTGTAATTTTTTGCTAGTACTGATCAGAGATGCCTTCCCTATTAGGGATTTTTCTCTATCTGTAGTAGTTTCCTCCTCCTGTTGTACAGTTTATTTATGGCAGGGGTCCAACAGACTAGACGCCTGCCTTTGGATGATTGGGTCTTGGTTTTGTTTGGGATAGCATTATCCATGCATTCCTGGAGATGTCCGTAGAATGCGTTTATATAGGATTCTGCAGTTTGGGCCGTAGTTTCCACTGGCCCTGGGGCCTTGAAGGATTCCACTTCAGTTTTGAGAAGTGAGAAGTTCACTTTTGAGAAGTTTTTCACTGTGGTTTTCTGGGCTGGGGGTGGGGTTGGGATGTGGACATCCAGTGAAATTAATTTGTGGTCTGATCTTACCAATGAGGGATATACTTCTGGTGTGGAACATAGAGTCCTTGTGTTGGTAATTATCAGGTCTAGTATGTTGTCCCCTCTTGTGGGAGTGGTGACTAGTTGTTCCATAGCATTTGAGTTTATAATTTCCAGGAACCTTTGGGCTAAGGTGCTGGGGCTTGAGTAGTGCTCCCAGTCAATGTTTGGGTAGTTGAAGTCACCCAATATAATGGTGTTCGGAGAGATCTTTATGTTCTCCAATGTTTTCAGGAAAGCCGAGTGGGATTCCTGACTTTGAGAGGGTGGTCTGTAGGATGCTATAAACTGAAAAGCAGTCTTGCCCACTGTTAGTTGCACATGGATGGTCTCCGATACTTTGTGCAATGCCACTAACCTGGAGGTGTGGATATCCTTGATAAATATGGAAACTCCCCCTCCTTTTGTGGTTCGGTCCGGGTTTTGGGGCCGAAAAGCATGATATGAGGTATAGCCTGGTAGTGCTGGGGTGCTCTCTGGAGCCTTGAACCAGGTTTCTGTCACTGCACAGATATCTATGTTCTCCATACTGAGGAAAGCTTCGAGTGCATGCATCTTGAGGTTAAGACTTCTGGCGTTTAGCAGCATTACCCTTAGTTTCTTGTTCCTTGTGCTGTCTATGGGGGTGGGTTTGACTTTTGAGCCTTGCCTAAAAAAAGCACTATGGGGGTGGCAAGAGCCTTTGCCAATATCCGAAAGCCCAGTGGTGACAGGTGCAAGCCGTTCCTAGTGAAGCAACGTGGCTTGTCGAGCATGTCATCCCAGGCTGACAGACACTGGATCCTCTTTGAATGACACCAAAATTTTAGCCAATTGTTAAAATCGATCATTTTGTCTTTGTACTGTGGCATCATTCTAGGTGAGGGTAAGATGCTGCTCAAGGTCAGGGACATACCAGCCTGGGCTACATGATCAGGGAGCTCCTCTGTGTCTCTCTTCATGTAGTCCAGGTAGGTACGTCTCAGGTCATTCACACCAGCATGTACAATGACTGAGTCATATTTGTATTTGCTTTGGAGTGACCTGAGTGCTTGCGTTATGTAGCAGATCCTAGCACCCGACAGGCAGCTCACCGTGACCTTCTCTTTATTCAGCCTGGTGAGCGGGACGTCAGTGTGTCTGACAATAGAGTCACCTATTACAAGAGTATCAGGTGTGTTATTCAGCCTTAAGGGCTGTGGCTGCTTGGCACACTGACTTTGTGGGTTATGTGTTGTGTGTGTTTTGTTTTGAGGTAGCGTTTGTTTGGATGTCTGCTTTGGAGGTCTCTGTTGCTTAGGTAGATTTTTATTTAGAGCCTCAGTATGTTTTGTGTATTTATGTGTTTGGTTCGCTGATGTGGTGGGATTATGTGATACTGGAATTGTGTTGTGTGAGGTTACCTTCTCCTCCTGACTGGTTACACCAGTTTTGAGATGAGAGAGCTCAGCCTCCAGTTTGGCTAAATATTTGCATCTCTCACATATATTTGAACCTGTTTGGAAGAGGAGAGGGTTGTCCGTGTACATGAGACAGTTGTAACATTGCCTCAAAATTCCCAGATTCACCAGCTGGACTGGAGAGGAAACCATTGACTGACCTTTGGACATGCTAGAGTAATATAGGGAAACTGAATTTAAGATGGACCAGTAGAGGACAGGGTAATCGTAGAGAGTATAAGAGTAAGTAGTGCTTATGGTTTAATAGTGCTAACTTGTAGGATTACTTAATTGGACCAGTGAAGGGCCTTAGAATGAGAATATGGTGTTTAAATTGAGAGCTAGAGCAGTTCTGAGGGAAAAAGTGAAGAGCAGACTTTGTGGAGCCAGGAATAGTTTAAACCCAATTAGGCGGCGCTGCCCGCTGTTGCGCTATGCACAAAAACGCGCTAAACCACGCAAAAGAGGGTTTTAAGAGAGGAAGATGGAGTTTTGGAATTGACCCAAAATGGCCAATAAAACTACAGTTTCAAGTCAGTAACCACTCCCACAGGGGCAGGCAGGCTGCTCAATGTTTTTCACTGCCACTGATCAACAGAGAGACTTCCCTTTAGCCCAAGCAAAAAATGGCCTCACAGAAACTTACAAACAGTTCAAGAACAGCAAGCCTGTAACTGAACTTTTTTAAATCTCAGAAAAGTGGGAAAAAAGCAAGATTTTTTTTGTTTTTTTTTTTTTTGTTTTTTCAGAGATAGCAGAGGTTCACAAGTATCAAGTTATAACAGTGCAGTAAATGACCCCACACAAGAGTGCTAGGCCAAAGACAGATAAAATGCAAGTTTTGAGAAAAAAACGATTTTAAAAATAAGTGCAAACAGGAAATTCAGTAAACAGCTCTAGGTTGTGCTCTAAATACAGTTACTAATGCAGAAATCAAGTTTAACAAGCCAGAAAATGCTCAAAATAGGCGGCTGTGCAGAAAAACTTAGCAAATAAACAGAGGAAAAATACTTAAAAATGTAAAGGTTGAAGCCAGCTCCATGGCATACACATTTTGGCATTTGCTACACCCAAGAAGAATTTGGTTGATTAGCTTCCTAGGCTCGAGAAGCTGGCCAAAGTGGGTAGGTTCTGATGGAGTCTTGATCCAAGAATTTACCTGAGGGGAAATGTTAACATTACAGCACTTGTTGTGAGGGACGTTTGGTGGCATGAATCCACCAATGAGCACTTGTGCATTCTAGCTTGCCAAAGGGTGCATTCACACTGCATGTAGCATAATGGGCATTACATTCCACTCCACTTTCCAACTAACAAAAGAAAGCATTAGTTGTTGCGTCTTTCGGCTTTTCCCAGTTAGGGGTCGCCACAGCGGAACTCCGGTCCGCTAATGATTGGCAGTAGATTTTTATGTGCCGAGTTGCTATAAAGCATTAGAAACGTACAAAAATCTTTTTCCACTGCATCACAACTACCTCCCCAGGCTCTTAACCACCTCCTCTTGCTGCTAAGTGTGCTGGTGGTATGGAGGAACTCATGGCTCAATTAGGGATTGGGGCTTAATGCTCAAGGGTGGTGAAACCATACAAAAAGCTTGTGAAAGTTAAACCTGAGATGATTTAAATTTAAGTACTGGTGTAGAGTATCACAAATATGACTATATAAACTTTAAGTGAATGGAGAAAAATTCACTGAGCATTGTAGCTATCTATGCAGTTTCAGTATTAGCATTTGAGAAACATTTAACAGAACTAACAAGATGTGCCCTAAATTTATATTGCTATCAATGTGCAGTCAGCCAACATGTTGTTTTAAAACCAAGTAAGAGATCTAAAGAAGGCATTTTGAGACAGAAGTACTCAGACTATTTCTTTTCCCTTTCAGCAATACACTCTAAGCTTCCATCTGTAACTCGATCTGCTCACATATTCCATATATAATTAATACCTCACTTCACTAATTTTGCATTTTTTTGTTTAATTTTACATCTGAAAAGTCCCATGTATTTCATTTCCAAACATTCCTTTCCTAATTTTTTTATACTTTTCAACCTGTTTTAACTGTCTAGTCTTTAATTGCCACCATGCCTGCATAGAAATTCTGCCTGTGTGTGACTGCATATTCCTTCCACAAATTTCAATGCCTCATTAATTTATAACATTCATCATAATATACTGGTGTTTAAATGAGTATATCATCATTAAAATACAACTAACACTGACTTGCATTCTCTTGAAGAAATGTCATTAATTACATAAACCAGTAACAAATGAAGCCACTGAAACATGCCTCGTCAGAAACCAAACCAAACACCATCAAATGTGCTTTTGCATTTGGTGCAACTCAAAACCTACTTTACCAGACACCTTCTTTAAATCAACAAATTGTAGCACCTGATTCCAATATGTAACAACCACAAGACAGAATAAATGATAGCCAGCCTTTGCAAGAGCATATTGCCATATACACTTAAATAATATAAACACCAAACTTGCATCCTTTACTTGAGGACTTCTTCCCCTTCACTCCATACTAAATATATATTAAATCCATGGTCACACAACTGCACCCAAATAACATACTGTTATTACCTACGTAGCGTAGTTGTTCTTTGTATGAGTGAAAGGAACTATATAATAGCTTGCATTTTGTTTTGTCCATTTGTTAGATAGAATGAATGGAATGGTGTTACTGTCAAACTTGTGAATATGCATCTCTGTAAATGGAATATGTTACAAGATCTACCTGGAAGTTGAGTATACCCATAATGTGTTTAAATAGCGCTAAGAAGGCTGCATACATCTGCATAAGATAAAAAGTTTAGATTTTTTTCGCATATAGTTCTAATTTTACTTGGGGAATATTCATTGTATTTTTTAAAAGCCTTCTCATTCAAAAAGAGCTTTAAAGCTATTCACAATCTTTTTGTGTTACAGATCAAGAAAGGTTTGCCTTGGGCACAGAAGATGGTCTGTATGTGGTTCATACTAAAACTAATGGTGAGAACATACGTTCTATACATGTATTTTATGAGGTAATTTTGATGCTTGTATGGTTTTCTGATTTACTTAATTTCCACTTCTGAGTAACCATGTGCCATTACCATTGGATATTTCAACAGTATTATAGCCATCGAACTAGAGCAAGTACTTACTGTTAACTGAGGAATGTTAACTAAGATGTCCGTAATCCACCTTCAGCTGCCACTGAATTTTCTTCTACATGATTTTGAGACTTTTCCACAGCAGTTATTCCAGTGTTTGCATGATAGAATGGTTGTAGCCAAGTATCTTTGACATGGGAGTCACTCTTTCATTGCTTGTAGCTGGACTGAAGTATAAGTTTTAATCCTACTCTTGAAATGTGAGTTATGCCATCCCTTTTCACTACTGAGTACTAACCTTTTCCCCCACACAAACTAGCTTGGCATGCTTCATGCCATATATGATACGTGCATTTTCTGTCTCCATGAATGATCATTTCAAAACCAGATAAACTACAACCCAGGCAACCTGAGTTCTGTTAGTTGCTTGGGTGCTTGGTGATATAGATAGGGACAAAAGGGTGTGCCAATGCTGGGGTGGGGGGGGGGTGATTCCAGTCATTTTCACTTTAACAGTGCTGACAGAACCTCTGCTAGAGGGTTAAAGCATATTAGGATGTGGCTGCCAGTAACAGTAGCCCTTGTCAGCACAGGTTTTACAGCACATGTGCAAGGACAGAGAGGGTCAGTGAAGCAATTGATTGTCACCATTCAGGGAGTGGTTAAGTTATTCATAACAAAAGTGTCTTCATGGCCAGGATACCAGCAAGGGCACTAGTAGCGACAATATCTTCCCAAATGATAGTTCCTGAACAACTGTTGCCCTAGTGGATCTTGGAACTCCCCACCACTGGGGAAGAAGTGGACCTCCAGTAGTGGGAGGCTCAGTCAGTGAAAAAAAAAAAAGCTGCCTGAAATTACATTTTCTTTGCATTCACCTGCTGACTTGTATTCTGTTTGCATTGCTGTATCAGTTTGGGACTTTATTTTATTAACTGTAATATATTCACTGTTCATGTTATTTATTCATGTTTCTTTTTTCTCCAAATACAGAAATTTCTCAAGTTGGAGACTCCAAGAAAGTTCAGCAGATTGAAGTAATCCCAGATGTGCAATTAATTGCTATCCTCTGTGGCAGGAATCACAGTGTACGGCTGCATACATGGAATGATCTGGAAACACTAGAAAGTAGTGGTATTAAAATTTCAGAGGCCAAAAATTGCCAGACTATGGTAACAGGACATATTCAACAGAAAACTATAGCATGCTTGGGTGTGGCCATGAAACGTCAAGTTATTTTGTATCACCTTACTTCTAACAGCAAAACGCAGTACAAGAGGATCAAAGAGTTCCAGGCTGCAGGAAATGTACAGTGGATGGGTTTTGTTAGTGATCGACTTTGTGTTGGCTACCAATCGGGATTCTGCCTTTACCCAGTTTTAAATGACAGTTCTCCACTAAGTCTGATAAATTCTGAAGACCAGACGCTAGCCTTTGCCCCTCCGATGCAAATGGATGCACTGTGTGCAGTGGAAGTGTCTAGGAATGAATATCTACTGTGCTTCAACAAAGTTGGTGTTTACGTTAATTCTCAGGGTCGAAGGTCAAAACAGGAAGAACTGATGTGGCCTACCAATCCTGTTGCATGCTGTAAGTGCTTGCGTGTATTTTCATATTTAGTTGGTTGCATCTCAGAACTCTGTAGAGTTTGTCAGGCCATTGATCATGCAACAAAAAAGAAATAGCAGATGAAAATATTCTTCAGTAAGGCAAAGCCTAATAGTGACTTGCTTGCTATTCTTTAACCAAATGTTTTCATCTCTCTCTCTTCCCCATATATGCAATCATGTAAGTGTTTTTTTTATTTTTTTATTTATAACTGAGTAGGCTTTACTGGTCCTTCTCAGACCCTTTACAGCCATGGCTTTAGCCAAAGAGACAACAGGTGAATGCACACTTGAGTGGTGCAGTGTAGCCAAACACCCAAGCATGTTTTAGGAAGGTAAAAGGATATAGGAGTATCTGATGAAATGATGAAAGCCTATGCAGACAAGGGGAGATGGTATTTAAATGTAGCCTAAAGTTTTCTATTAAGTACTTGTGAAGTTGATAACCATTCTGTTTACAACACAATAAGTTATTTTAGTTTTATTTAGTGTAAAGAATGTTCAAATAAAACTTACAGGCTCTTGTATACTGTTATGACTGACTTGAAGAGGGCTAATCCAAACCCCCCAACCTTCAAATATACTAGTAATCCTGGCTGTAATCTATCTTTTTTTGATCTACTCTATTTCTATTCCCTTACACCCCCCATTCCAATTCCTTACTACTTACTGTCTGTTATTTTTTTAATTTTCCCATTTATGCACTGTTCTGTACCTCACTCCATTTTCCTGCCTTGGCTTGTACTATAAATATATTAAACTTCATTCACCCTTCTCTAACACTACTTCCTTTCTGATTTTTATCTCTCATTATACTGATTTGTTGCTAGAATTCATGCTTTCTGTATAGTTCAAAGTTGTGTGTTTTTCCCTTCCACTTCAATCTAATTATTTTTAACCTTATTGTATATTTGTCTTATGTTATGTACATTTTTTTCTCTCTGGGCCTCCTCTGAAAATGGGTACTCTTGGGCCCAGTCAGACTTTATTGGTCAACAAATGTCGGTAATGTGGGCAATGACACTTCATCTTTAATGGCCTAGGAAAGTGGATTTATGTCTCTTTGGAATGCTTGCCTGTATTATGTAAATCCTCTGTAATGTGCACAGTACATTGATATCTGTCATTTTCTGCTTCTTTAGTCTGCTTATGTTTTATATTTACAAAATTAAACTGGTAAATACAGTGAATGTGAGGCACAAGGAAAGTGGAATCAGTATCAAAAGTCATTGGTTTCTCTGTCTTTCTTTTTTCATTCTGCATAAAATTATCTATCTTCTGCTAGGAGGATTTGCAGCCTGCAAAAAGTATATTTCAATGTAGACAATAGTTAGAACGACACCTTTCAGTGCCACTAGGAAAGCTGCTAAAATTATCTGTACAAATAAGCTTGCAGCTAGTGTACTGCTAAAGGAAAATAACAGTGTGTGTGTGTTAATTTACTTCAAGCTTCTTAAAACCATTATATCTTGAGATGTATATCTTTCTTACCCACGAGCATCTTGTCCTGGCTTTATTGTACAGCTTTCTGACCCATGATCAAATTTTATGAATTTTCTCTGCCCTGCTGTCCAGTTGTTACTCACATTATATTAAAAAAAGCACTCACACTGCTGTTTAAACCTTCCCTTACCTCCATTGACAATGAATACTTTTTCTTGGCCTAATACCTTCATCTGTGAGGGGTTCCAAACTACTCCATTCATTCTCCATACACTCGGGCTCACTACTCTCCCCTACCCAACTCCTAATTTCCACCCACCCTTATATATATTTATACTGCACATATCCTCTCCATTTCCTCATTTGTATCCCCTCTTCTTCCTCCTGCTAATGAATCCCTGCTACTAATTCATTATTCAGTGATTTACAATTTTGTCACCTTACCTCTATGCTTATTCTTCTGTGCTGCTCCTCAATTAATTTACTCTTCTCTGTTGTTATAACATTACAGTCTACACTTTTTTTTTTCTAATTTTCCCCATTTACAGTATTCACATAGTCTTCCTCAGGAAGTCCTTCAGTGTTGTCCTTCATTTCAGAATGTTGACCCCAAACTTAATACCCACTAATCGTTTATTATGCACATCATCAACTTAATTATTCCCTTCCTAATACTTCCTCTAATTTGCAATTACACTATACTACACCGTGGTTTAGTCTACATTTCTCTGACTGTATACTCTTTTAAAATCTTACCTTTCTTCATCCTCATAATAAGGGGCCACCCTTCCTAGAATCTACAGGAAACCAATTCCACTGTCATCATTTCCTCTTATTTTCCTCCTTTTTCATTTAACATCTTTTCCTTTTCATTCAGCTATAATATCCCCTTAACTACTCCATTGTCCTCTCTATCCACCATGTTATACATTTCTACTATTCATTTTTTGTCACCTTAGTACCTACCATAGTGTGAAGAAATTAGACACGGTCATTTATGCTAGCATGTCTGGCTGAATTTTTTTACGTAATTTCAGATTAAACTGTGAAATATGTCAGCATGACTTAACTGTGATATTGTAAATAAGTTATTGTATGTTGATTAATATCCAGTTTGCACAGGATGTTTAAATAGTTAAACAGTGATGTTCTGGGTATAGAGTAGCGTCGGGTCATGGCGCTTAGGGCTGCGATGGCGCGTCAAGTACTATGGGCGCTGACCGACGGACGGCATTCAGTCTTTCTTTGCCGCATGGTCCATGCAGAAGCAATTTTGGAGTGCAGGTTGGCGTTCTGAGATTGTTTTAGTCAGGCGCATGTCTATGTTACAGGCAGGAGCCCTCTCAGGAGGTAGGCCAGCTTCAGGGGCAGGGTTTCTCAGTTCCCTCTCTTCCCAAGGTAGTTAGTCAGGTCTCCTTCCCAAGGTAGTTTCTTTAGAAGGTAGCCAAGTTCAGCTTCTGTAGGGGTAGCTTCTTTTTCTACTTCTTGCCGGCCCCTAAACAAGAAACATATGCTTAAAGAGAAGATGATTACTCTGCCATTTAGGGTTCTGCCCCCCCTGCTGATAGGTGATAAGAGTGGAACAGGAGTTTGACAGTTTTGAACACAGTGTTCCACAGTCACAGGAGTCTTCTGTGGCAAGAGTTTGTTCTTTTTTCTGAGTCTTCTATTCTGATTCTATTCTGATCCTGATTCAGATTCTGATCCTGATTGTTTTTCATTTTTTTTCTTCTTCTCTCCTTCAGAGAGCACTTTAAATGGGAGGGAGAATTTTACTCTGACTCCAGAAAGGCTTAAAGGCTTAGTTTTTTTTGCAGCATAGGGCCCTAGCTATTCCCCCTGTGTTGAATGTGGTGGTGGAGGTTTGTGTTTTGTGGCTTCTTTGAACCCTGGATTCCTCCCTCCCCCGGTTAAGCCTGATAGGTATTATAAGCCTGATGAAGCTCCAGGTAGCTTGTTTAAGAGTCCCAGGAAGTGGAGGAGAAACTGTTCTCAGGGGCCTACCTAAAGTTAAGGCTTCTGTGTTAAAAAATCTGTACCCTCCCTCTGATAAAGAGGCAAGGGGAGAGGATAGGTGGGGTAGAAAGTATATACTTCTTCCACTCTAGCCATGAGGGCGTTGGGCGTTGAATTTTCATATGCTGAAATATCAAATATCAGAATTCTCTCAATTTGAAATCTAGGTGGATGCTTTTGGCGAGGAAGGTATTGAGTGTAAAAAATTGCTGGATTGGTTCATGTGTCTGAACAAGTGGGTAAGCATTGGTTGAAGGATCAGCAGGAATGTTTTAGCTGCATGTTTGGATGATGGATTTGATTTTCCTGATGTATTTGTTTGTTGGTTGTGTGGTGGGAGCAGTTTAAATGAAAAATGGAGGACAAAGCTAAGTCTGCAGACTGTGTTAATTTTTTTGCAGGCAGCCTCCGAAGTTTAGTAGAAATTGGCCTGCTAAGGGGTGGCTCTTTTCAAAGAAAATTGGGATTTAATCACTCAGAGAGATGGGGTGCTGGGATATCATTCATCGGGTACAGTTTTTTTTTATTTCACACACCCCCCCTTCAAAGGCATGCCAGATGTCCTCCCTCCTCAAGAAAAAAAGGCTCACAAAGCAAGTTCTCAGTTACTCCAGAAATTTGGATATATATATCCAACACTTATCTGGACATTCCCAAGTTCAAGAGATGTTGACGTACAGCAAAACTACTGCTGCTGGGGCAGGATCACTGGATGGTAACTTGGGATCTCAGGAAGCTTACCTTCATGCCCAACTGGAGTTTTTCATTATCAGTCTTCTGCTGGCTTCTCTCCCTGCGTAGAAGTATCTAAAAAGGTTCTGGCTCTGTGATAGACTTCTCACTTAGCCTTCAGCATTCAAATTTATCTTTACCCGGGCGACTGCCTGATTCTGGCTCAAGAAAAGAACTGTCTACAGCATCTGGAATATGTCATGCATAGCAGTGCCAGATAGCCTAGGTATTCTGCGAAATAAAGTCCAGTCTCTAGTACCCTCTCAAAGACATGTGCTTTCTGGTGTGTGAGACTGAATACAGCCAGCCAGATGGCCTTTTAACCCGGAACAAAAAAGAAGTCTGTTCCACTTTACTTCCATCAAATATCATCAGAGTCCGTGCTGACTGCAAGGAGGTCCTCTTCATCAGGGTTCATGGCATCATCTTGTATGGTGCTTCCCAATGCCAACAAACTGCATATGAGAAAGCTGCAATAGTATCTCAAAAATGTATGGACACAACACTGCCAAGATTTGGACACTGTCATTCAAATAATACCTTGCCTTCAAAAGGAATTCTTGTGGTGGGCTCAGGAATGTCACTAAATCTAAATGGAAAGTGGATACAAGACAAGTGGCAGACCAGACTACATCACATATCAACATAACATGAAGGATGTTAGTTCCAGTTTGCATTGATGGCGTTCAAAGGAATTACTTCTTCCAGGGCAGGTGTTGATGACCAGACAACACAACTGTCATCATGGTACATCAACAAGCAAGGGAACACATTCTTATCCTCTATGCAGGCAAGCAATGATTTTCATCTGCTCAATGTCAAATCCTTTCATCACAGCTTGGCAGCTATTCATTCTCTGTGTTGAAGGTAGGTCTCAGCTTCTTCAAAGTTTTAAAGTAAATGTGTGATTATGGAAGCTAGAGGTACTAGGAGAGTGTAATGAGAAAAAATGGAAGAGATTTTTATTTTGGAGTAGTGTTCTCTTCAATATCTTACTGAATATTGGACAAAGGTTTGTCTTTCTCTTCCATAAGATTCATGCTGCAGCAAATTCAGCTCACTATGATTTGTGACCCACCTTTGTTTTCATCCTTGGCAAATAAGACCCCCATTAGAGCTCCTCCTACCTGCTTGGGATCTCAAATTTGTGTTGGAAAAAGACTGAATGGTCATGCGACGCCGGTATAGTACGACGACTCACTGACGCTGGACGCCATGACCGACCCGACGCGCCTTATACTCTGGTATTCGGCCGACTGGGACGCTGGACTATACCCAATTGTCTTCTGTTGCATATCTAACTGTGCATATTTGTGAAGGTGATTCTAACTGCAGACTGTTTCAGAGTCAGCTGATCTACAGATTATCAGAATCTTTCCACTTGCTCTGTGTTTACTGTCAGAGACTGAAACACAGGAAGGAACTTAAATGAACACCTGTTTGTTGATTTTCAAATAGTGAAATGAAAAGAACTGGAACAGTTAACCTAGTATATAGAAGAGCCTGCTGAAGACAGTTGGTCAGTTATAGTTCAGTTCAGTTTACAGTTCACAGTTATACTGAGCAGTGAAATAGTTGATGCCTAAAGGACTCACCAAGAACTGTAAGCTTGCCTTTGCTCTGTTATGATATTTGGTTTAGATCAGGGACAGTATTCTTCAGTTAGATAGGAAATTATAGCTGGATTAGTCAGACTTTTTGTAAAAGTTGGATTTCTATCCTTCAGTATTAATTTCATTTTCCTGGTGATTGAATTATGTTTGTTTATTGAAATTGCAGTTTTATATTTTAATCATTTTGCTCATTAATTTTTATTAACTTGCATTGTGGCTGATCAATCAGTGTATTCTTCAATGATTTGAGAGTGCTTATACCTGCTTTGTTAATTCCCAGGACACTCCAAAAGTCTGGCTGCTTTACATCATTTGCTACCATTTGTTTTAATTAATTTTAATAATTAGACACCTCTTTTAAAGGGCATGTAGATGCTCTGGTTGATGGAAGTATTTTACCATATCATTTGGGGGAAGGGATGCAGATGAAAATCTGTCTCCGGCTTTCCCCAGAAGTGTTTGGATGTGTGAGATTCAATTTACGTGTGAGTGTATAAGAGGTCTTAAACTGGGACACACTGCTCTGAAGTGTGTAATAAGAAGTTACATTAGGGGTTGACAGAAGTATACAGTCCAGTCCCAGCTTGTAGAACATGTTCCTGTTGTGTTGTTAGGGGAAATTGTCACTTAAACAGGAGTAATATTTCACAGTCTCACATTGGAGTCAGTAATGAGGATTGAAATTGCTTAGTTATTGACCCAGGATAGTAGGGAGACGTCACATTATTGGTGGCAGTTCGGTGGGATAATAACTGGATGTCGCACACGGTACTGTCACACTTTATTCACACTCGCTCATACCATTCACCCAACAAAGACTCACGCTAAACTGTCATTCATACCTATTTTCTCAGATTTATTTAATAACCAATCACCTTCTCAAACGCAGAACTTCTAACCATTCAGCTGAATTTGACATAAACCTGGAATAAATTCAAACAAAAAAAACCCTAATCCCAATCTGCCCACTCTTCTCTAAAATCAGTCTTTTTGGTGACAGTCATACAAGCCTCGGCTCCTCAGACTCATCTGTTCCACCCTGTTCTGCCCCTAACACCTGTACAACATTCTCAAAACTTCGCCTTACCTCCCATAACATTCTTAGTATTCTAAACAAAGATACAGTCTTAGAAGCATGGTATCTTGAGTACTCACAAGATACTACTGTCATTACCGAAATATGGCTAAGACCCCATGTAAAAGATTCTGGCTTACAGTATACTGTGATATAACAGACTACACAAAAAGAGGGAGGTGTTGCAATTGTATACAATAACTGACTTTCTCACCCCTCAAAACTAACATACCAGTCTTCCAAAATGCAGAACATGTTCTGTTTGTTCAGTGTTAATAAACATAAGATACATTTAGTTGTCCTGTACATACCATCAGTAATAATAATAGCTTATTAGAAGATATTCTTTGCCAGATAGCTACAAATGTTACTACTGATACCATTATAGTAGGTGACATTAACACTGACAGGTTATCTGTGACATCTAACCACAACTGCCAGTCTTAACTTGCATGGGTTCAAGCAGCTAATTTCTTGTCTTACTCAACTCAGCAAATCAAATTATAAAAATTATATCCTCAGCTGGATACTTGTCTGGTAACTCAGGGGTACTACCTGATTCCTTATAAGCCATTCCCCTATATACACCAGTAGAAATTTAAATATCAATGTAGAACTACCTGAAATCTTTCTAACTTTCATCCTGACATGCAATAATTTACTAACATTGTTTTAACTGGTATCAAAACCCTACCACTAGATGAAGTCATTAACAAATTCAGCAATATATTCATAAATACTTGCCCCTACCATAAATAAAGGAGTAAAACCTACTCAAACCCACCCTGACTCATTCAGTTAGAATTCTCATGCAAAAATGTGACAAAGTATGGAAGTAATGGTACAAAGGTGAAACTCTTCAAACCTTACATCTATACAAACAGTTGCATAACCTCACCAAAAAGCAAATTTACCTAGACAAAAAAGAAGTATTACAGTATTATACAAACCCACAAAATAATCACAAAAAATCCAAAGAAATTCAGGAGCTAAAATAAGAAAATTGTTTGATCTGTCTCTCCTTCCTCACCAGACCCTATCTGGACTTAAACCCATAAGAAATTGCTACCAAGTTCAACATTTTCTTCATCGACATTATAGCCCGTCTTACCTCCAGCTCTCCCCAACTATTTAATTAAGCACAAAAATTTGCTTGCCCTGACATCCCTGCATTTAATCTCCAACTTGTCTGCACATCATATGTTAGACACTAAAGAAACTGAAGCCCCGATCTTCTCTGAGGATCTCCCTGAAGAGCATCTTAAACAAATTGCAAACTATTGCATACCCAGTCTCAATTCTTAACAGACACAAGACTCCCATGTCCCTGCCATTTGGGAAAACGTCTTCATTATTCCTCTCCATAAAGGAAATAACTTATGAAATCTCTAAGTTTAGGCCATTTGCCATCCAGGAAATGTGTGTTCATAAACAACTCCTTCAGTTCATCTTACAAAATGATCTCCTAACTCCAACACAATGTAGTTTCTGGCCAGGCCATAGCATTGCTATAGTTCTCAACTTTTCCTGACGCCATGAATAAGGCTTGAGACCAAGGAAAGTTTCTCTCTTGTATTTTTCTAGAATTCCCAAAAGCCTTTCACACAGTGTCACATGAGAAACCTCTGACTCAAATGTCCTCTCTAAGCCTTTCCAAACCAACACTTCTATGGTTCTCTAACTACCTGTCTGAAAGATGTTAATCTGTCGTATCGCTCTCTTCTCTCTCCTTTTCTTCTAGTTAAAACAGGTGTTGCTCGAGGTTCTGTTCTCTGTCCACCACTCTTTAACATTTTCATCAATAGCCTATATACCTCTTCTCAGCAAGCTTGCCTTATTCAGTATGCAGATGACTCAACTCACCTGTATGATCTATATGCTGTTTTAAATGTTTTTTTTTTTTAGTATCTCAGTGCTATTTTTTCTGCTTTTTTTAAACATTCTCTGTTTCCCACTGAAACTAGGGTAGCTAGTAGCTATAGCATAGTCCAGATACAGGCTTGCTGCTTCTGTAACTATTCATAGTGGTTTGTTTGTTCTGAGCACATTTTCCAGGCCATCTTGGATTAGAAGGGACTTATCTGCACTTTTGTGAGAAAATTGTGCTGAATGGGACCTGTCTGATAAAGGGAGGGCTTGGAATAAGCATCTTTGTTAGTCCTTTTGAATCTTTTAAAAGTTTTTTCAAGTTTTAGCTTCTGGTATTTAAGCCCTGCATTTGAGTTTCTGCTTGTGTGAGCATCGCACAGCACACTGCCGTGCAGTTGTGTGCCAAATTTAGACAATTAAATTCAAACTTTCCTTAAACCTCAGGCAAAAATATCCATCCACTGAGCTCCTTTCTGATAATTTCTGAATAGACACCCATAGTGACAACGGTCTTCAACCTAGCATTATGGACAGTTGAACCACCTTTGTTTCTCCTGCCAACCATGTTGACTTGGGTCTCATTAGGCGGTGTGGAAATTATCTCATGTACACAGACAGCCCTCTACTAACAAGACATTCTGGGACAGAGTGCAACAGATGTATTTACACCAAGAGTGTAGAATCCATGCACTCTCACCAAAAACAGTAATACAGAGAAGGTTGTCAACCTACCCACTACTACATATACTCATAATACCTCTACTCGTACACATAATACATATCAAACACGTAAATCCACATACGTGGAAGTTCTCTGGAAAAACTTTCCAAAACACTAGAGACCTGCAAAACACAAGACTGCTACAACTAACAAAGTCCCCACAGCACCCATGACACGCAGCAACACCAGTGTCTCACCCACCAAGCCAGTAAGACGCAACACTCAGAAACCAAATTTTCTTCTCATTGGAGGCTCAATAGTGAGAAGCACAGATGTCCCACTCACCAGGTCTGACAAGGAGGAAGTCACTGTCAGCTGCCTGTCCAGTGCCAGGATTCATCAGATCATGCATGCACTCGGGTCTCTCAGCAACAAGTACCGTTATGACTCTGTTATAGTTCATGTTGGTGTGAATGACCTGAGACATACCTCACTGCACTGTATGAACAGAGACATGGCTGAGCTCTGAGTATGTGTCCCAGGCAGGTATGTCCCTAGCCTCATCTAGAATGATGCCACAGTATAAACAAAAAATTATTGATTTCAATAATTGAATCAGTTTTTAGTGTCATTCAAAAGGGATCTAGTTTTTGTCAGCCTTGGGAAGCCATGGTCTACAAACCTCATTGCTTTGCCAGAGACAGTTTGCACTTGGCACCTCTAGGCCCAGAACTCACAAAGGGTAAAATCCAACCAAAAGACCTCAACAAGGCAAAGTATACCCTCCCAGGTAAAGGTATAAATGCATTCCGAGTATCACCCCAAGCTGGAAGTGGTAACTGTGCTGAAGCTTACACTAAATGCCCTGTACAGTCACTTGCATAACTGCATAAACTCACTGTACCCAAAAGAATCAAAGCCAGAGCCTCAAGTAAAAACAAGCTGCCATGGTGGGCATCCAGCCTTAACAAACTTTACAATAAATGCAAAAAGTGACTGTCCAATAAAAAAAAAAAAAAAAAAAAAAAAAGGCAAGGCCCCAACAATGGAAAAGCAACCTCCTCAGCCTCAACAGGCAAATAAAACAACTTGTCAAATCCTGCAAAGGCTCCTTTGAGAGAAACTAAGCAATTATAGCCAAGGATAACCGTAATGCCTTTTACAGCTACATACAAGACCTAAAGGGTAGGACCCAAGCATGTGCAGAACTAGCAGCCAACAACATCACAAACACTGACCCCACAAGATAGCAAATCTGCTAGCAGATAGGTTTGGCAAAATTTTCACTCCCATATCCCCTCCTAACTTAAACAAACCTTCCCCCAAACTTCCTCCCCACCCTACATATCTGAAGATCAGGTCCTCAAAGCCCTGTCCAAGGTAGAACGTACACCCTCTATAGAACCAGATGACATCCCAGGCTGTCTTGTAAACAAACTAAAACACGAACTAGCATCTCCACCAAGTACCCTTTTCAATCATAGCCTTAACCACAGGCTTTGTTCCTGCAGAATGAAGAACAGCAACAGTTATTCCCCTCCACAAAGGTGGCCTAGCAACAGACCCAGGGAATTAGAGACCCATAAGCCTGATCAGTCTAGTCTGTAAGCCAGAGAATGTATCATTATGGACCTCATAAAGACATAGATGACCTCCAAACCCTGGAACCTTCCCAATTCAGCTTCATGAAGGGCAGATCCTCCATGTTAAATCTGATGGAGTTCTTTAAAAATGTTACCAAGGCCATTGGCGATGTCAAATCTGTGCACACAGCATACCTCGACCTAGCAAAGGCTTTTGACACAATCCCACATTCAGGCATTACCAATAAACTTGGCAAACTGAATGTAAACCCCTTCATTGTAAGATGGGTTGCCAACTGGCTCAGAAAGCGTCAACACACTATGTCAAAGTGGGTGACTCCACATCAACCAGCAGACCTGTTACAGTGGGGTGCCACAGGGATCAGTGCTGGACATCTGATTTTTTGGGACATTTATTTGGCATTTTTTGACCGGGAAAGTCCACTGGTCAGAAACCCATTTTCAGTGGAAGCTTGGGGAGAAAAGCTCCAGTTACTGTGCAAGATTACTGCAAAGGCATGCTATTACAATA
>NC_056738.1:351610882-351628382 GCF_019279795.1 Protopterus annectens
AATATCATATGTCACAGCTTATAACACAAATCTGTCGAGCGATCATTAAAATTTCCGTGTTCCTTGAGTCTGATTCCAGAAGGTTGCAACCCCAGCATCTTAACTCATGAAGGCCTAGTGATGCCTCCCAGTGTTTCTGCAGTTGCCTTCTAGTAGTGCCTCTAGATGTTTAATGTATCCTTTTCATTTTTGTATCAATATTAAAACCATGTTGCATACAAGCTATTGAAAGATTTAATCTTGAAGCTTATATGATGGGCAACTCATATGATGTCTTGTATATATTTTTTTTCATACTAGATCACTATGATATTTTGGTAGACAAAAATGGGGCTATAATTCATTGCAGTTTGATTTTTCCTTTATTTCTCTATAGTTTGCTTATCAGTATGATATAAGCTGTTCTGCAGTCCTGAAGTGCCTGCACGTTATGCTATTGTCTACTCAGTGCATGATTTTGAGCTGTTGGGATCTATTTCTAGGTGGGCTGACACTTGGAAGTACTTATGATCACTTAAATGATTCTTTAGGTTTTCTTTTGGAGCATATTGGGCAATGTAAACTGTTTCATTTTCAGGAAATTTGCTTGAAATCAGTTTGATTTTGCTGTTTGTTGAATATGATGTGTATCATTAAGCTTATACTTTTCTCCGTGCTTTGATAGCTGTTACTGTGTTCAGAAAGGATAAGACCAGATGTTGTTTTGTTGTTTTCTGGCAGTTGTTTCCAGTTATGACTTAAAATGTCAAAATGGTGTTGATCACTAACATTTCTTTAGCGAGTCAGATTTTAGACATCAGTTCATTATCTGTTGTATTTAGATTCACAGAGAAATCTTGTTTTTTTTTTTAAGACTTTCTATTTTATTTTGTGTAAGCATCAAAAATAATCAGGTATCCTGATATAAATAGTGCTGTATTGCATGTTTTAGCTTGCCATCTGCTTGTAGACATGTACAAGAGAAGAGGGGAGTTGTTGCTTATATTTTGAACATAAAAGTTTCATGTAGTTTACCAATTTCTGTTTGTAAGAAATTCTTCCAAACTGTGTGCATTATTCTATTGCTTTATTATAATTAATGCAACTTCATTCAGGTACTAGTTGTCCCACAGTTTAGATACTGATCACTTGTGATTGAAGAAAGGGCAGTGGTGAAATTTTGGGCAGCTGGACTTTGGGTATATATCATACCTCTCAACCTCTTCACGCAAAAAGATCTGGACAAAGCCAGACAGAATGGGGGGGGGGGGGGGCAAAGGCCCAAAAATAGGGACAGATTTTAAATATTGCTCTTATAAACTTAGAAAGTTGCTAGAATAACAGGATTTGCCTTAGCATGCATGTTTTTCTGATGTATATGAAGTCTGAAACACATTTATATCATTTAGTGATTTCAGTCCTCAGGTCATCCCAGTGATTTGCCAGAAAATCACAAATTTTATGAGGAACTTACCAAAAATCTAAGGCGAAAATCTGAACAGTTGAGAGTTATGGTATGCATCACTGAATGCATTAGTGTTAAGGACTGTTACGGTGCATTGGGATGATCTAGATATTGTGGTATGAAAATGTCCTGTCTGCTGATGGGTAGGACAGTTAAAGGATGAGTAAAAGGAGCTGAATTGATAATCTGTAAACCAACTGTAGAGAAATAGTCACTGAAAAGTGGTAAATACAAAGTACAGTTATATAAATTGAACTCGTATGTCCTACCAAGAATGTAACAGCCAGACAGTTTCCAAAGCTTTAGGGTACCTTCCATGCTCCCAAACTGCCAAGCAGCTCGAGCTGAGCTGACTAAAAGACAAGTTTGGGTGTGAAGCCCTTCAGAACTTTAGTGCCACCAAAGAATATATTTATTTATTGACATTTGTTAACCGGGTTTGTCCAACTGGGCTTGTGGCCCATTTTCAGTGGAGACCTGAGGAGAAAAGCTCCAGTAATACATTTTAAAACAAATTCCACAGTACATAGACCAGTAGTTGTTAAACCAGGCAGCAAAATCGAGACAGCAAATAATCCAAAAATGAGTTCATTTTTGGATTATTTGCTGTCTCGATTTTGCTGCCTGGTTTAACAACTACTGGTCTATGTACTGTGGAATTTGTTGTTTCTGAAGTTCGTGGAGTGCTTGGTGGTTTGGCTCATTTTGGTTTTTAACAGTAATTTTTGTATACTTCTTTGGTATGACATTTTAAAACAAGTACAATTTTAAACAATATTGATATAATAGTTATAGCAAAACGATTCACATATGTTGAGTTACATGCATAAAGTTAAATTTGCATTAAAAAGAAGCTGAGTAACAATTTTACATTGATATAGTTCAATAGGTCAACAATAAACATTTTTGTTTGTATAAAATTGTGCAAATGCATAGTAGACGCATAGGAGAGAGAGGTGTAATGAGGTACTAAGTATGGTCCTTTTGAGGGTACATAAAGGGAAGGAAGACTAGGTAGGGTCAGGGCAAGGGCAGGTTCCGGAATTGAGAAAATAAGCTTTTAGTTCATTTTTAAAGTGTGAGATGTGGGAGATTGAATGCAAGTCAAGGGGAAGTTTGTTCCAAGCATGGGCAAGGGAGTGTTTGTAGAGTAGTTTGCCAAATGACCTTTTTGGGTGGTAGATATCAAGTAATTGTTGGTTAGAAGTACGGAGGGTCCCTGATGGGATGTAGATTGTGACTAAGGAAGACCGAATGGACAGAAGGAGGGTTTATAAAGAATAGAGTGTAGCATATGAAATTGATAAGATAGCAGAAACTGGGGAAGTTCAAGCCATTGAAGAGAGTTTAAAGAAATGCAGTGGTGTGACTTGTATGGAGAGTTAGTAATCAATCTGGCTATTTTATGGTAAGTCTCTTGCAGTTTGTTTAGAGTGGAGGCCTGGATATTGGTAAGAACTGGGGCGGCGTATAAGAGGGAGGGAAGGAAGAGTGCCTGGCCCAGGGTAAGTCTAGATTCAGGGGTTAGGAATTTTTTGTTCCGATATAGCAGACCTAGTTTCTGGTTTGTTTTTTTTATACATTGGAGTATGTATAGGTTGAACTTTAGTTCGTCATCGATAATGACCCCTAGGAGTTTTGTGTGGGTGTCAGGTTGGATGTTTGTATTGTTAGAAGATGTAATAAAAAAGGAGGTTTTGTGATAAGAAAGAGAACGGAGAAGGAAAAGTAGGAGTTTGGTCTTTTTGGGATTTAGGATCAATAGGTTGTGAGAGAGCCATTGTTCAGTGGATAGTAGGGCCTGTTGGGTCAGTGAGTGTAGTTCAGGAATGTTATTTGAGATGGATATAAGTGTGGAGTCGTTGGCATACTGAATAATGGAGGATTCTTTGCATGAGCTGTAAAGATCATTGGTGAAGATGTTAAACAAAAGGGGTCCCAAGATGGAGCCTTGGGGAACACAAGTGGAGATGGGAAGGAAAGGTGAGGAGGATGAGAGCCATTTGACAGATTGTTCCCTGCCAGATAGGTAACTATTAAACCAGGCAAGTGCGGAGGGGGTTAGGTGGAGATTTGCAAGTTTGGATAGCAGTAGAGGAGGAGAGAGAGTATTGAAGGCTTTGGAGAGATCTAGGAAGAGACAGGAAATGAGTTTATTGTTGTCTAGGGCCTCTGCAATGATATGAGTGAAGGAGGAGGGCAGTGGTGGTGCTGTGTTGAGGATGACATCCATGTTTGGTAGGGGTAAGTAAGTGGTGTGTGAGGAGGTGATTGAGAAGCTGTGAGTGAATACATTTTTCTAATATCTTGGAGAGGGGGGACAGAATGGCAATGGGTCGGTAGTTTGAGGGGTCAGTGGAGTTTCCACCTTTATGAAGAGGGATAGTGAAGAAATATTTCCAAAGGGTGGGGACAGTTGATTCCAGAATAGATCGATTAATTAGTATAGCTACAGGATAGGCAATTGAGTCAGCAGCAAGTCTGAGGAATGTAGGAGATAGATTGTCAGTGGAAGGAGAGCAAGGTTTTAGCTTGAGTAGTAGAGATTTGATGTAAGCAATGGGAACTGGCTCAAAAGAAAACAAAGTTGTGTTAGTGGGACTTGGAGAGGTGGGTGATGAAGTAGAGTTTGGCTTAGAGGTTACCAGATTTTGGATGGAAGAGATGGTGTTTATTCAGGAGGGTAGCTGTTTCCTGAGAGGAAGAGTTAGGGTATGGGGAGGGATTGGAGGGCTTTCCAGGATAGAGGATGTTGTTGAGAGCTGATCAAAATTTTCGAGGATTGAATTTGTTGTTAAGCTGAGCAGAGCTATAGTACAACTTTTTGTCATTAGTTGTATTTTTTTGCAAGGTTCCTCAGTTTACTGTATTTTTGAAGAAAATGTGGTTGTTTAGTTTTAGTCCAGGTTTTCCAAGCATGATCTCTTTGTTTCATAAGGGACCTAGTCTCTTTGGAGAGCCAGGGAGCATGGTTAGATTTTACTCTGATCTTCCTAGAGGGAGCTAAGGAGTTTAGAGTATTCATGAAGATGCTATTGAAAGTGCTTACAGCATTGTTTAGGGGGAGGTGTTTTAGGATGGACCAGTCTATGTTGTGGAGAATGGAGTTAAATTGGGATGAATTGAAAGCTGATAGTTTTTGACAGTCTTTGATAAGGTGGGGTTTAGGTATATGGGAGTAGTGTCTTAAGATGGTGGTAGGGAGATGATCACTGAGGGAGTCAGGTAAAGTGGTGGGATTGTGGTATTGGTGGGGGGAATTGGTAAGGATCCAGTGTATGATGGAGCTGGAAGTGGAATTTTTATGGAAGCAAGTGGGAGATGTTATAAGTTAGTGGAAGCCGTGTAGGTGGATACTGAGTTGAGGGAGTCAGTTGTGAGTTTGGACCAATCAATGATGACATCACCAAGGATAAGTATCTTGTATGGTATGTTGTGGGAGAACCAAAATAGGATGTTTTCAAGAATGGGCAGATTGTTACCAGAAGGAAGGTAGATAGAGGCAATTGCAAGTTTTTTGTGGGGATTCAGATGGCAGTTAAGGATGATAATTTCAGCTGGGAGGAAGTCAGGAATTGGGGAAGGGTATGGTGAGAGGTTAAGATTGTTTGAGTAGAGGATGGCCATGCCACCACCTTTTTTTTACAGGTCTGTCAGATCGGAAGATATTATAACCTGGTGGGAGTATTTGAGATTTGTGGCTTGAGCCAGGTTTCAGATAGGGAGAGGATGTGAGGGGTATTGAGAGCTATCCATGAGTGCAGCTCAGTGACTTTATTTGCTAGACTCTGAATATTCAATGAGTAAATAGTTAAGTATTTGGATGGAGATGATTGTTGTGACTGAGGTTGGTGACTGTTAGAGAAGTAAGATGGGGGGCAATGTAGAGGTAGTTTTGGGGAGAGAAGAGGGGCCAGGGTTGGGATGGATGTCTCCAGAACAAAGTATGTTTTTAGTGAAGAGAGAGTGTGTAGTAGATGCTAGATGGAGTTTGTATAGTTTTGACTTAGGTTTGTGGGAAGGTTTAAAAACCTGTATTATGGATAGTTTATATGGACTTGAGGTAGAGGTAATAAAGAAATTAGGGGAGATAGTAAAAGATGAAATAGTTGGATATATGTTGTATGAGTGAGAAGTTGGTGAACATAGGAGTAGGTCAGAGAGATTGGAGTGGTAAGAGGTGGAGATAGAGAGAATAAGGAGTAGTGTAGAAGATATTAGAAAATAATAGATGTTGGAATAAAATATGGTCAGATAGAGTAGGTAGAGAGACAGTGGTATAGAGGAAGTGGTGTTGACAAGATTGACAGATTAGTAAGGTGGCTGTGACAATAGGCAGGAAGTGGAATTGTAGTGGCTAGTGAGACAAGAAGGGGAGGGATAGTTAGGTATAAAGGTAATTGTAATGGGGGTGTGTGGGAATGGGGTTAGGGTAGGGGAGCAAAGTGAGCCTGAGTGTAGCGGGCGAACGGATCGGGGCTAGCACCCTGGTCAGGATGAAGTCATAGAAACAGTCAGAAAAATATAGTGAAAAACTAGCTTGAGAGATAAGGATATAAAGTTTCTAAAGGTATAGTCACCAGAAATAAAATAAAAAGAAATAAAATATGAGCAGAAGTAAGCTTACAAAAGGATACTGGCCTCAAGCTACACAAGTAGATTTACTTGAAGCAAACCTGGTGCTGTATGGTTAAAATAAGCTACAATAGAGAGGGGCTTTGGAGGGGGGGAGAGAGGTATTACTAGCAGCTAAAAGCAGGGCAAAACATAAAAAAAACAATATGTAATAGTCTGAAGACAGTAAAATAGGGCAGGTGCACTAGGAAAGGCAGTTATGAGTGAGGCTAGAAATGAATTCAGGGAAGGGTAAAGTGCAGAACAGGAGAATATACACAGAAAAACAGTACAAGGATAGTGGGTAACCAAAGAGAAAGGATAGGAGCTGCTGGCGTCTGCTTTTCGTGGTGACTAGCAAAAAAAACCCACTAAATTCTTGTTGTGCTTATAAGGTCTAGCATTAATTAAAAGATTAGCTTATGTAGTAGTTATTTACTGGGACACATACTTCAGTGGTATTATTTTAAGCTTAAAATGGTGGCTTCCGGACAGATAGTTAGAGTTGCAGGGTATCTGTTAAGGTCCTCAAACCTGTATTGCCTCTTTTGAGGCTTTTGAGGAATGACAGCCAGCTTGTGCTTTCCTTAGCTTTGCAGATAAGTTCCCTTTGGGAGAAAACACTTCAATTTTCTTAATATTTACTGATGTTTTATTACTTTCCTTTTCAGGAAAGTTAATTTAAAGCTAGGAGTGTTGTGTTTTAATGGATTGTCTCGAGAATGTAATGTACTTTTTTAAACAGAGCACTCATTTTAAAAGTAGTGTTATCTGATGAAATATTTTCTATAGAGAAACTGTGTTTATTTCAAGGTTATGGGGCAGCCGTACTTTTTGAAAGTGCAAATGTAACTTTTGTGGACTGGTAATTTTACTGGCATTGTTGCCTGCTTTTTCTCCCAGGATACAGGCAGCATTTTCATCTTGACCATGGAAGAGATTGTCATTCCCATGGTTGGTCTTTCTTCCAGCCACAAAAAAAAAAAAGTTAAGCAAACATCTTTTGCCACCACAGCAGGCTAGAATGTTGCCTCAGCTTCAGGTGGGTGACTGCTGTGCCCATTTGTTGTACCTCAGATCACTTGTCTTTAATCCCAGGTCCCTCTGGTTAGCCACATCCTCTTGGGTTCTCCTCAGTGGGCAAGGGAAGAATCCCTGGGTGAGGGAATAGGGCAAGTTTCCTTGTTATTTCAAAATGCAGTACCTATCCCTAGGAAAGCTGAGGCTTCCATTACTAACATGATTAGCCCATTTTGCCTGTCAAAAGGAAATAGAAAACCAAGCATATATCTACTCCTCCTCAAATTTCTTTGAATAAGAATAGTTTACTGGGAGTGATTTGGGCTATTAATCCTTCTTGTAGAGTAGCTTCTGGTAAAAGAAAGAGGGATGCCTCCTTTTCTGAAGGTATTCTAGATTCTGAATCTGAACAGGAAGATGCAGGGATGGATTTGGGGTTTTGTCCTCAAAATTCTGGTTCATACTCTGAGGAGAGCTCATTTTCTGCTTCTCTTTGTGGGGATTTTTCTTTTTCTGTGAGTGTTTCTAGAATGTCCCAGTGTTTTCAGTGGAAGAACACTGAAATGTTTCAGTCCCTCAAAAATAATGTGTGTTGTTATAGAATGATTTTCCAGAACATACACCCATTCCTCTTGCCCTGTCTGTTTTAGAGGATATGTGTCATTTGGCCTACATTTTTCCTGATAGTCAGCTGGCTGAACCCAAAAAGGCAGATAGTATGTATAAAGGTGTCCCTTTCAGAAGCTTGAGTTTTCAGAAAGTCAAAATTCATATTGTTGAGACCATATGATCAGACTTCCGAAATCTCAAAGCTTTTGAATGGAGATTGCAGTACAGTGAGGATTGGGAAATTTTCCCCACTGTTGTGTGATCTTGGAGTTGGTCTATATAACATGGAGGGGGTATGCGGGATGAAGGGTGGCTTGCCACATGTAAAAATGTAGAAAAAAGGTAGATTTTTGTTCTCTGAAGTTTGAGTTTTAAGAAAGTCGATCATATGGTCTCGAGCATATGAATTTCAACTATGAAAACTCGAGTTTCTGAATGGGATCCATATAAAGTTCCACAGTCTTTTAAATTTTTATACACTATTCCACCTGACCCAGCAGCTGTAGCCTTACTGATTCCTCTGCTGCTAAGCACTTTCCAATCCTATTCTTTCTACCAAGGATGGGAATATTACTGACAGGTATGGGAAAAAAGTGTATACGGCTGCAACTTTGAATTTCAGACTTTTAAATTGTCAAGCTAATATGCTAAGGTTTATTCTGACATATTGTGAAAATATGAGGAACGTTTTATCTACAGTTTCTTCTTGTGAAGACAAATCTGCTTTAAATACTTAACGCACAGGTTACTGCTCATGTTGAGTGGGTGTGTGTGTGTCTCTGTTGATACTTCTTTCAGGGCTATGGCCACTTGCTTGGTTATATTCTTCTCCAGGATGATGATAAAAATATTATTAAATTTAAATTTAGAATTTTAAATTGCTCTTCCTGTGTGTATTAAAAGTACAATGAGATGGGGCAATCTGATCTGAGAAAATCTGATTTTTGGAATCTCTGATTTTTCAAAATTGTCCAAGGTATTTTCTTTCTCATCCATTTTCAGCAAAAAAAGTAGTCTGAACAGAATTCAGGTAAACAGAAATTTTAGTAGTGGCTAAGAGGTTCCAAAAAGAAGTCTCAAATCTCCCAAAACCAGGGGAACTCCAACAAATATATATATATATATATATATATATATATATATATATATATATATATATATATATATATAAAATATATAAATTATGGAACTCCCTCCCACCCAGAATTACCTCTGTACCATCATGCACCCACTTCAAAACTTTAATAAAAGCGCACCTAAAAACATGCTGGCTATGCCCTTGCAACTTCCCCTCTAATATCATCCACCCACTACCTTTATTTCCACCCCACTATAACTGCCTTGATTATAACAAGCTTGGATGCTCATAAGCCTTACTACTTATTATACAGCAAGAACTTCTTATTGTAACAAATGTTAATGTCTGTTATGTACTTCACAGATAATAAAGATTCTAGTTGTGTACTGATACACTATGTTCTTCATCTGTAACTATGTAATTTTTAATTGCTATGTTGATCAAATTGTTATGTAAATAAAATATAACTACTTTCTGTATATTTTAACTTTGGAGCTTTTCTCCCCGGGCCTCTGCTGAAGATGGACCTACATCCAGTCGGACATTCCCGGTCAACAAATGTAAATAAATAAATAAAATCTGGATGACTCTTCAAGAGAGCTTGTGACCCTATCCCACCTTGGCCCTCTTTCTCTTCCAGAAAGTCTGAACCTCCATTTTTCTCCTTGCCAACAGATTGTTCCAGACAAATGTGTTCTGAAAATCATTCATTGGGGTTACAGTCAGCAGTGGAAGTAAATCCTTCCTTTCTGGTGGAGGGGGGGGGGTATTCCTCATCCTGCACATCACATTTTGTTTCCACCTGTTCTTCATCCTATGCTGTCCCAAAGAGTGATAGAAACAGTTCCTACTTCCCAGGTGGGGAGGGGCTTTGATTCAAGAATGTTCCTAGTCCTAAAGAAAAAAAAATGCATACAGACCAACTTTCAATCTTTATTTCTTAAACCCTTTTATGATAGTGCCAAAATTCAAAATGATATCACTTCACAAACCTGTTCCCTCTTCTTTCTCTTAAGTTTCCTGGTATCATAGGCCTTAAAAGATGTTTATCACATTCCTGTTCATCCAGACTTCAATCAAATCTTAAGGTTTTGTGTGTTTGGATCACATTTTCAGTTCTCTTCCTTATTCGGGCTATCTACTACACCAAGAGTGTTCACAAAGTGTTACGCTCCAGTTATAGCTCATTGCAGGCTACAGCTTATCTACATGTTTCTATATTTAGATGACTTGCTTACCTTAGTGGAGTCTTTTTCAAAATGCCGGGAATCTCTTTCTTTGGTGAGACAATTCTTGCACAAGCTGGGATTCCAAGAGAGCATTCAAAAGTCTTCCTGACTCTTTCACACAGGATTGTGTTCCTGGGACGGTAACTAGACACCACAGTTCAAAGAGCTTTTCTTACACAGGAAAAATAGATCTTTATTTAGATCTGTTTCTTCTTCTTCTTTCGGCTGCTCCCGTTAGGGGTCACCACAGCAGATCAACTGTTTCCATTTCTTCCTGTCCTCTGCATCTTGCTCTGTCACACCAACCACCTGCATGTCCTCTCTCACCACATCCATAAACTTTATCTTAGGCATTCCTCTTTTCCTGTTACCTGGCAGCTTCATCCTTAGCATCTTTTTCCCAATATACTCTGCATCCCTCCTCAGCACATGTCCAAACCAACGTAATCTTGCCTCTCTGGCTTTGTCTCCAAACCTTCCAACCTGGGCTGACCCTCTAATATACTTATTCCTAATCCTTTCCATCCTCGTCACACCCAGTACAAATCTTAACATCTTAAACTCTGCCACGTCAAGCTCTGACTCCTGCCTTTTTGCCAATGCCACTGTCTCCAACCCATATTAACATAGCTGGTCTCACTACCCTCTTGTAGACCTTCCCTTTCACTCTTACTAGTACTCATCTGTCACAAATCACTCCTGACACTCTTCTCCACCAACTCCATCCTGCCTGTACTCTCTTCTTAGCCTCTCTTCCACACTCACCATTACTCTGAACTGTTGATCCCAAGTACTTAAACTTATTCACCTTTGCCACCTCTACTCCCTGCATCCTCACCATTCCTCTATCCTCCCTCTCATTCACACACATATATTCTGTCTTAGTCCTGCTGACCTTCATTCCTCTTCTCTCTAGAGCATATCTCCACCTCTCCAGGGTCTTCTCCACCTGTTCTCTACTCTCACTACAGATCACAATGTCATCTGCAAACATCATAGTCCACAGGGACTCCTGTCTGATCTCGTCTGTCAACCTGTCCATCACCATTGCAAATAAGAAAGGGCTCAGAGCTGATCCTTGATGTAATCCCACCTCCACTTTAAACGCATCCGTCACTCCCACCACAGACCTCACCGCTGTCACACTACCCTCGTACATATCCTGTACCACTCTTGCATACTTCTCTGACACTCCCGATTTCCTCATACAATACCACAACTCCTCTCTAGGCACCCTGTCATATACTTTCTCTAAATCCACAAAGACACAATGCAACTCCTTATGACCTTCTCTGTACTTCTCCATCAACACTCTCAGAGCAAACGTCACATCTGTAGTGCTCTTTCCTGGCATGAAACCATACTGCTGATCACTAATCATCACCTCCCTTCTTAACCTAGCTTCCACTACTCTTTCCCATAACTTCATGCTGTGACTGATAAGTTTAATCTCTCTGTAGTTACTACAGCTCTGCACATCACCCTTATTCTTAAAAATCGGTACCAAAACACTTTTTTTCCATTCCTCAGGCATCCTCTCACTTTCCAAGATTTCATTAAACAATCTAGTTAAAAAGTCCACTGCCATTTCACCTAAACACCTCCATGCTTCCACGGGTATGTCATCTGGACCAACAGCCTTACCGTTCGTCATCCTCTTCATAGCTATCCTTAGTTCCTCCTTGCTAATCCAGTGCACTTCATGATTCACTATCCGCACATCATCCAACCTTCTCTCCCTCTCATTCTCTTCATTCATCAACCCGTCAATGTACTCTTTCCATCTGCTCAACACACTCTCCTTGCTTGTGAGTATGTTTCCCTCATTATCCTTTATCACCCTTACCTGCTGCACATCTTTACTAGCTCGGTCCCTCTGTCTAGCCAATCAGTACAGGTACTTTTCTCTCTCCTTAGTGTCCAACCTTTTATACAACTCTTCATATGCCTTATCCTTAGCCTTCGCCACCTCTCTCTTTGCCATGCACCTCATCTCCTTATACTCTTGTCTACTTTCTTCATCTCTTTGACAATCCCACTTCTTCTTCACCAACCTCTTTCTCTGTATACTCTTTTGTACTTCTTCATTCCACCACCATGTCTCCTTGTCCTTCTTCCTCTTTCCAGATGTCACACCAAGCACCCTTCTAGCCATCTCTCTTACTAGCTCTGCTGTAGTTACCCAGCTTTTCTAAGGTTTTCCATTAGACTTCAGTAACTGCAAGGGAATACCTCAGGATTTTGGGACTCCTGGCATAAATGATTCTCATGATATCCCTTGCTTGGATTTCACTTGATCTTGTTGAAGCAAAAATAGTCATTGCTTAAGACCACAGTGCACTGTTTTCAGGATTCTTTCTCTCTCTCTCTCTCTGTGTTGTGAGGTGGTGGTGATAGGGTGTACACACACACACACACACACACATATATATATATATATATATATATATATATATATATATATATATATTTATTTATATATATTTATATATATATATATATATATATAAAATGTGTGTGTGTGTGTATATATATATATATATATATATATATATATATATATATATATATATATATATATATATAAAAAATTTGGGGGGTGGAGGTAAGTTGTTTACAGGGTGCTTGCTCCCTGCAAAAAGATTTTTTGATCTGTGCTGTACCATTATAGCGAATGATACACTTGTGTTTCACTCTGTGTTGATTGTGGAAGTAATTTCCAAGCAATAGCTTTCTAATCATTCATAGTGGAATATGTAGGACATTGTGAATCCCATTTTCCAAATTTGTACCACCAGTTCTTAATTCATAATCTGAACTGTCCAGGTTGAATTGCAAAAAAATAAAGAAAATGGGCTTTGTGATGATCTGTAAAATTCTAAGAACTGTTGATGCTAAAATATTTTTGAAATAGTTTAGCTTGTAAACATAGAAGTATACAAACATCTAGAGCTTATAAAAATACTATTCAAATATGTTTTTGAAAAGATCTCATCAGTGCTCTCTTGTAGCATTTTTAAATTAAATTTATCTATGGCCTGCTTGCATGCAGGAAATGTTTGCCTAATTTTTCTGGCTTAGTTTTCCCACAAAGGCAGCTGCCATTCAGCTAATGTGTGTTAACTATGGCACACCTTTTGGAAGAATACTTGTGTAATCTTGGCTATGTTTACTTGCCAACAGGTGAGGTTGTATGAAAAGCCTTTCTCAGGTTGGCTGTGCCAGTATAGTGTTAAGTCAGAGTCCTGTAGGGGAGTAACCATTGTTTTGACTCTATAAAACCTTTTTCTTCCCTTCCTATCCATGCATGAAGTAATGACACCACTGCAGGATGCAAGTGTTACAGCTCACATCCCCAATTTCTCCACACACCTTGACTACATATGGACCGCACACAGCTTCCTGTAAATGTTAGTCACAGGGAATCCCTCCTCCTTCCCCATGGAGTAAAGAGATGGTCATTGGTTATCTTTCCTCACTGTCTGGAAGGTACTGACTGTCTGAGCCCATTTCTGATGCATATTTGGCAGTGTTGTGGTAATACATTTTTCTTCTTTGTCAAAGATCAACTCACTGCTTTAAATAAAATTAAACTTCATAAAGTCACGGTAGTTATTTTGAGTATTGCAACTGTTTAGTATTCATTGAATAATTTCAAAAGAATGTTGTTGCTTATACAGGATTTTTTTATATACACACTTTTTTTATTTTCCTGTTTTTCTTTTATCTTGTCTCACTCTTGCTGTGTCTGTCTCTAGGTTATAATGACAAGCACCTGACTGTATTTAGTGAGAATGCTGTTGACGTATTTAATGTGAAAGATGCTGAATGGGTTCAGACAGTTCCACTGAAGAAGGTAATGTAAGAGCCATTCTGTACTGCATTTAAAACAGACAATTGCTGAAAAAATGTATATGTAACATCATCGTATTTGCTAAGTGTTAGCATATGCTTTTAGTTTCAAATAAAATGAAATATGTAGGCTAGATGTAAAAACGCAATTGATTTTTCTTTACAAAAATACTACAAGAATAAGAAATGGAAACCATGCAACTAAAAAGTGAAGACTTATAAATCAGGGAATTGTTAGTGCTAAATATGGGGTTGCAGCCAAGCTGATGTAAAGAAGTTAAAAGGTTTCTAAGTGAATATAAGGCTAACTGCCGTAAAGCTGCATTTTAAGCTTGGCCAGTAACCTGAGGTCAGAATCAAGTGCTGTACCTTGTGTTTGAGGTGAAGAACTTACCCACTATGTCATACTCACCTCCACTCCAGTGTGTTCCTGAAACCTGCTGTATATAATGTCCTCTAATACCACTGTACTGCACTGCCAAGAGCTGTAGTACTAACACCCTAATAAAATTTATACAAACACCTCAAAAGTCTTGATGCAATCTGCTCAGCTTTGAACAATATCATATGCAAGTAATGGCTTAAAGTTCAAGCAAACCGTGATTTTACACAAATCTTTGCTGTCCAACATCGCTGCTTAACCCTAAGATGAGTACCACATCTGAAGAAACTAGCCATGGAAGATGATCTGGAATCTTTAGTGACATTTGAGAGCTATGCTACCACAGAGATCTAAAGCCAGGCAGACTGGTCAAGAATCCTGTTGTCCGGCCAGCCCCTAGCAGTGATTGATATCACATCATAGCCAGGAAGAATGGGATAGGGGAATCCTAAGTAAAAGACCTGCACTGGTTGAGTTTTAATTGAATCTAGAACAGAATCTACAGTTCAAAAAAAAAGGTTAATTAGTACAGCATATACCAAGCGATAACTATAGCAATCGATCAGAAGAGCTCAAAAAAGATTGGGAAGAGATTAGACATGCAATTCACCAAGAAACAATGGAACAATAAAGTCCAGAAGATTTTGAATTTTTACCTAGAGGTATTTGCATAGATACTTTTTTAGCCCAAGCAGACTCCAAATAATTAATCCTCAGGTCGATGGCAAATGTTGAAGGTGTGATGGGGAAGAAAGAGGTAACTGGGAACGTGTTTTGGAAGTGTAATAAGTTAGTTGACTTTAAAAATTCCCTGCAGAGTACTGTGTTGGGAATACTGTGAGAGCAAATGTGTAGCTAATTAATTTTATTTGAGTTGAGATATAGGATCTGAAATTGCCTTGACATAGTAAGGCCTTGTTAAGTTTAATTCTGGTGGCTACCAAAAAAGCAATTACTAGATAATGGAACTAAAAATCTAAACCAACTATACTTGAAGTAGTGAATATTGTAACAGAGATAAATGAACAAGAGGTGGTATCTTTAGAAATGGGTAGGAGTAAATTGCATAGGAAAAATGGAAACTATGGAAACAATGCATGCATAAAAAGGTTTTGGAGGAGGAATGTGATTTAAGAGAAGGTATAAATTGAATATTTTATATAATGTTGCCTAGAGCATAAGATATATAACAATATATGTGATGTATAATGTTAATATGGTTTGATTACTTTTATATAAATGTAAGTTTAGCTATGTCACAAGTGATAATTCAAACATCTTTGGAAAAAAAATTATCCTGTAATCCCAGCTGACAGGACAGGCATTGAAAACATGTGGAGATAGGCGAGACAGATTTATTGCACTCTATACTAAGAAAGAACTGTAGAGCAAGGTTCATTGTTTTTTACTAGGCTAACAACTACAAGGGCCTTTTTAAGACTAGCCATGCATCCCAAATCTCTCACAAGTTTGGATACCCTTGATAAGTGTAAGCTTGGGCCTGGGAGATGAACCATTTAAAGGTTACCTGTTTGCATCAGAGACATAGATGCCAAACCAGGGATGAATTTCTGGCTTCCCACCCAGTTATCCAAGTTGTGCTTAAATTGGATTAGGGATGGGGAAGCCCATTCCATAGACTCTGGGATACATACCTCTCTACAGCAGGTCCTATTTATATCACAGGTAAGATTTAAGTCTTTAGAACGGGTAATTCTGATACTGTTTGTTTTGTGGATATGCAGGAGGACCATCAGAGTGAGGTCTGACAGTGCCCTGTATGCCAGGCATAGAACTCCCCTCAAAAGCCTGTAGGAGACGATACAGGAATAGGGCCTTGAGACAGTCTGCATATGACACATTACTTATGCCCTGCATTCTTTTAGTGAGGAACCTCTGTGGATGTTCCACTTGTTGGATATGCCTGGTTAGGCTAGTGTAACCCTTGAGTTACAAGCAATAAAATTTTATAACTGATCTTTTGATGTAGATAAACCATTAAGTGCACAACTGCATGCATTAGAGTATATTTTGAAACACTGGCTTTGACCCTATTTAGCAACAGCAAAGCAGATACCAGATATTTTAGTAATGGGTAGGTTTAAAATAATTTTGCCTAATACTATTAGTAAATGTGCACTGCAAATGTTATCCCAAGAAATCTGATAAGCTAGTAAATTTAGTAACAGTGTTTAAAAATAAAATATCTGCTACCAAGGCTAAAACTTCAGTAAACATTGTACGTTATTCTGTGAAACAAAGGGCGGCAAGGAATGGAATGGAATACAGCAATTTTCTATAAATATGGAAAAAAGGGTCACATTGCAAAGTTCTTTGCTGCTATACTTAAGAAAATGCTGTCAGTAGGATTGTGAAAACTGAAATGCATGCTTTAGATAGATCAATGCCTACGGAGGGTGATAGGACTACAATTAGAGTAATTATGTCAGCTGTGTGTCAGTGTGTTACAACCAAATGAATAAAATGTACTATGTTTTAGCAGGAACAGAGATACACAAGCCCTGCTAGATTCTGGAAGCACGATTTCCCTTGTCAGGATTTTCTCTGGTGTATAAAACTAAAAATATCAGCAGTCAGAAAGTGGAGATAACAGGCATTCATGGTAACAGAAAAGAATATTTCTTTGCACATGTAGTAATTTGCACATGCAGAAATTCAGACAGATTTTGGAAAACTGTTATAGTCTGTTACTGTAACCTCAGATTTAATTCATGATGTAACGTTAGAAAAAGGCTTACCCCATTTAACACACTATGGAAAATGTGGGAAGAGGTCAAATCTGTAGACAGTGTGACGAGCTAATTTACCTGTTCAGTATAAGAATAGGGGAAAGCAAGGCAATCACATGACAACGGTTATAAAAACCCAGAACCAAAATCAGGAGGAGGACAATAACATGGATCCTGTCTGTTTTCAGAAGCATTCCGTAAGAGAAGTGCAACCAAAACCCAAAACAATAAGAGATGCCAGTTATGGAACTGAAAATGAACTGATTGGGAATAATGAAATAAAAGTTAGAAAGAAGCATACACAGAAATGTACAAGAAGCATTAGTACAAAAAGAGAGAAGATAAAAATCAGAAAAAAAAGCATTTGAGTAAAAACCCTTAGTACAGTGTGGTTGCTGAAAGTGAGAGATATGATACAAAGCATAGTTCAGTTCTGAGCCTCTTCTGCATAGTGTTAAGCAGGGAATGCAGTAGAAGGTGGGCTTTAAGCATCACTAATCCATGCCCCTAGAAAAACTGCTA
>NC_056738.1:351630882-351700882 GCF_019279795.1 Protopterus annectens
GATCCCTACTATTCTGCATGTTTATCAATTATCTTCCCATTGAATTCCACATCTCAAGCTAGTCATTTACACAAATGATATACTTTTTTTTACAATCCAGCAATAACCACAATAACCTTGAAAGCAAGCTGCAAGAAAATTCCATTCAGTTATGCCAATGGTCCCATTCTAATAAGCAGCTTTTTTTCCCCCACAAGAAAACAAATGTGTTTTGCTGCATCAAAGAAATCACCCAGTACCCCCCCCCCGCATTTTCTTACGAGATCTAACTGGTAACAGTATTCCTAATGTCATTGAATGCAGTTAACCTACATCTAATTCTAGATCCAGCACTGTCCTTTACACAACATACTGACATTATAGCCAATGAAGTCCAAGCTCAACTGCAGCTTTGTTGTATGATCACACATCATCTCCTCGGGCCTGTTTATCAGTGGCTGAGAATACAATTCCTGTGCTGGAATAGAAAATACAAATCAGAGAACAAAGTATGTATATTTATACTACTTACACACCCATTTCTCCATCACTGCAAATTCCAAGAAAATGCCAACGGTCTTGCAGTGATTAATAAGGCTCTATGCTTAGCTCGATGGTCTTCAAAGTTTTTAAACCATTTTATTGACCCCTTTAAAAAGAAAATGTTCTATTCAAGATAACTGGAGCATTTCTCCCTGGGCCTTTGCTGAAAATAGGCTCTGTGTAGCCTAGTTGGACATTCCCGGCAAACAAATGTTAAATAAAATAATAAAAATAAATAACTTACATTCACTTAGAAGCCCACAGCATAACAACTTCTCAGTTCTGCATACTCAATTTGAAACCACGCTGGGTGAAATGACCTGTCAGCTAGCACCAGCTACCTGAAACCACTTGCCTAAAAAAGTAAAAAATCAAGAAACTATTGAGACTTTAATTTTTTTTTTTTGACAGCTGCAATCAAGATATAATGGTTAATAAGTTAAGCATTTTACTGCCTGTTATCTGACAGCCTGCTGAAATAATGAATTATTTCTACAGATAATTCATGTGTGTGTATTTCGTTACATTAATGTTTTATCTTTGATTTGTGTTTTGTTTTGTTTTTTTGTTTTTTTGTACTCCTGATTTATTGCTTTTGATATATTCTGTTCAAATTGTAAATACTGCAAATGAAAATTCTGGAATGTACTGATGTGTGACTCAAACCCATCGACTGCTTGGTCTAGGTGTAGTAGCACATAGCCTTAAGCCACTGGGCCACTTCTAGCAGACTTCAGCTCTCCAAATACTGAACTGGCTGAATTCTGGTTGGGTAATATATGCACCCAGATACCTAGTATGTTTCATTTAGTAGAACAAACTGTAACAGGTGTAACAAATTCATCAGGAAACAATAGTATTTTAGATATTGTATTCAATAATGTATAGTATTTTTCCTCCTCCATAGAAATTATTTCTGCTATGAGTATATATATATATATATATATATATATATATCACACACACACACACACACATATATATATATATATATATATATATATATATACACACACACACACACACACACACACACACACACACACACACACACACACACACACACACACGTGTCTACTTTTAAATTTTGAAATCCCAAAACATCGAACCTCTAAATCCCGATGTTCAGAAGTTCAAAGTTTTGGAATCTCAGTGTATCAGTGAAGATCACCGTATAGTGCAGAACAGGAACTTTACCATTCTCTTCACTAAAGTGCAATCTTGGAGTTGGTATATTTAAGTAGCAGGGCATGTAGGGGGTGCAGGGGGGGGCTTCCCCTCCCCCCCTGCAGAAACATGATTTCTGAGGTTTTCTTCTTTTAGCTGTTTTTTATTTTTAATTTCGAGATTACAAAACTTCGAACTTCTGAACGTCAGGATTTAGAGGTTCGAGGTTTTAGGATTTCGAAATACACACACACACATATATATATATATATATATGTGTGTGTGTGTATATATATCTATATATATATATATATATATATATATATATATATATATATATATATATAGATATAGATGGATCTACTTTCATTAAACCGGAAGTATGAGCCACCGAATTTTACTTACCTGAGCTGAATCCACCGAACCGCCTCTTCAACAAATGAATGGACTGCCGAATTCCTTTCATAAAGAAACCACTTGACCACCATGGTGAACTATGCCCCCTCTTCCATGTAGTTTGATCTCAGAGTTGGTATATTTAAGTGGGGGGAGTGTGAGGGTGAAGCCTCCCATTTTGGTAGGCTTATTTTCCTCCATTCATTTGTTTTCCATGGTAATCAAGTGGTTTCTTTCCTTGTGAAAGTAATTTGGCAGTTCATTCTTTGAAGAGGTGTTTCAGTGGATTCAGTTCGGGTAAGTAAAAATTCAGTGGATCGTACTTCTGTTTAATGAAAGTAGATCCATATAAACATATATAAATATACATACATATATCCAGATTTTGTGGTATAGGAGAAACTGTACTAATTTGACAGATAAACAGGTTTACCATGAATATGCATTTCATAGGGACATAGTAAAGGAGAATTGAATGGATAGAGAGGAATTGCTTGTGTAAATTCTGGAATAATGAAGTGGTTCAACAACCATTTCCTTTTTACTGAGTACATCTCAATTGCTAACAAAGGCAATATTTACTCTCACTGGAATGTATTGTTTTCTGATGCCTCTTTATCTACAGTAGTAAGTTTACATCTCAGTGTGTCATTTTCAAGATGGATTTTAGTTAACAGTAAGCTAAAGATCCAAAATGATGTATGGCATTATAGAACAAATAGCAAAAACACAAAGTTGGTAATGCTAGCTGTCAAAGTCCATTAATCCGCCACTTGAATCCCTTAATTTTTTTTAAATTTTACAAATCAGATGCCATAGCTGTAGATGTTTCATTCATAAGAAATAGGACTTCATAAGAATCTGTTTCTTTTTTCCATTTTAAAAATACCCACTTATAATTCAAAATGTCACGGCCAAAATTATATTGAATTAACAGCTCATTAAGACTAAGACTTAAAAAAAAAAAAAAAAAAAAAAAAAAGCAAATAAAAGTAAACAATGTAAAAGACATTCATAAAAATATCAGGACAAATATTATTTCTTATATGTTAAATGCTGAAACTTAAAATAATTAAATAGAAGAAAATAGTGATTAAAAATATCTTTAAAATCAAACAAAAAGTGTTCTTACTATCTTATCACAGTCTGTTGGACCTATTCACCAACAATGGATGAATTAAAATTCCCCAACAGGGAAGGTTTACCCAACAAGTGTAACTCGGAGATCTCAGGATTTTCACATTCCCTATCCCCCTGAGAGATCCCCAAGAAGGAACAACATCACTGGGATTCAGGACAAACCCCCACCAGAACCATCTTGAGCACTGGAAGGGAAGGGAGGAGGAGGAACTATTAACTTTGGAAAACCAGCAGGATAGTTTCCACTTGTAAGGACTTCAAAATCTGCAATTATTATGATAGGGTAAAATGTTCATTAGTGATCATCCTATTTCAAAATGGGATGAAATTTTCTCTCCCAGAAATTTTGACTTAGTGGAGAACCTGGCTGAAGTAAAAATTTTCACTAGAAAATTAAACATGGCGGTATTTTTTGAGGAAAGACAGGTTGGACAGAACAATGAAGTTAATTCGGAGTAGGTGATAAGAAAGATAAGTACTTTTTATCCTCAGCTTCACCCCTTTTTAAATGCTTTTGATTAGGAAATTATGGAGGACATTTATAAATTGTCAATGCTAACAACAGATTTTCACATCATCAAAATCTTAACGAAAAGAAAAGAGAGTTGTTCAAGAGCTTGCAAAGAGATAGAACTGTTCCCATCATGAAACCTGACCGGGGGGGCAGTCGTTTACAAATCTGTTGATTATTTCAATGTTATGAGTGATTTATTACATGATACTAGCATTTATTCCCCTGCATCCATCAATGAGGTGTCTGTAGCTTGCCAAAGAATTGAATCCTACTTGGAAGAATTCCTACTAGATCAGAGAATAACCTTGGAAATTTGCAGTATGTTAAAAGTTCAGAAACATATTTTCCCCACCTTGTTTGGCATCCCCAAAATCCATAAAAACATTTTAAAACTGCCTTTCAGACTGACTATATAGTAGCCAGGGGACCCAAAACTCATCCCCTAGGAGTATGCATCGACTGGTGTTTGAAATCATTTTACCAGTTCCTCATTTGATTAAGGACACCAGGGACTTTTTAGGAAGACTAAAATGAATTGTGGACTAAAGATTTAATTTCTTAATCATAGCTGTCGTAGACCTATTTACCAGTATTCCTAAGGATGAAGGTTTGGAACACTTTCACAACAGTTTATTACAGTGTACCAATTTTTCTAATGACAATATAAATTTAATGTTGGAACTTATGCCCATAGTTCTAATTATAATTTTATTTTTTCAAAGGTGAATATTTTAAACAAAAACAAGGGGTTGCCGTGGGGGTTTCTTGTGCCTCCTGTTATGCTAAATTGGTTTTACTTGACTAGGAGAAAAACTCAATATTTAATTCCAAGTATTCAGCAAGGATCAGATTATATGTAAGATTTTTGGATGATATTTTTATTCTTTGGAGGTGTCCAGAGTTGTCCATTTCTGAATTTCTCAATTACCTTAATTCAAGTTTTTTAAAGTTCACACACAGCTATGACCTGAATAAAATCAGTTATTTAGGCACATTAATTTACCACTTGGACCAACCAAGGGTTCAAATCTACAACTTGCAGGAAGCCCACATTCAGTAATTCCAACTTAAATTTCACTAGTTGTCACCCCCTTAGTCACAAGAAAAGTTTAAGTGGCGATACAGTTGTGTGGCTAGAATGGCATCACATGTGGAGGACCTTTCTAGTGAACTAGATATTGTAACGAAACAAAATCAAAAAAGAATCACTGCTCCGAAAACCAGCCAACCAGTACTAAAACCAGAACAGATCGAAGAAGGCACAAATCCTTATCAACACACTATGCTTTAATGAACAAATGACTCTTCAGTCCACCAAAAGGGAAAATATATAAAACGACTCTTCAGTCCACCGGTAAAACATTAACGCAATTCAGCACACACTGCGTTTTCGTTTCAAAAAACTTCATCAGATGGAGACAAATGCATACCTTAAAATCAAGCTCCAGAACAACACACACCTCTTTAATGTGCTTAGTTTTCAAAGAAAACACTATATTGCAATTTTCATTCAACTGTCAAAACCCCTAGAACTAGATATTGTAGCCAACGTGTCCATGGCATAAGTTATATTCAAGCACTATGGGGAAAAAGTGCAATCCTTTACTTGGCATAAGGATGGAACAAGTTGACTGCCTGGCTATGGGGAAGAACTATGAAAGTGCTTTAATAGTATAATACAGCCTTCAAAAAGAAGAAATTAAGGACATAGTAAAAAGAAATTGGAGTATTTTAAAGATCATACCTACCATTGATAATTTATTAGGGCATGAACCAACATTCATATACAAGACAGGAAGAAATTTAAAGTAATGGTTTGAGTGGTGTCCTTCTGGCCAAAATCACCAAACAATTCAGGGAACTGATATGGTTAAATATGGAGCTTGTCCACAATGTTGTTACATTTTAGAAGGAAGTTTTTTAAGCCTGGAGAATTTTTTGCACACTCAAGTGGTGTTCAAGAAGGGGAATTCTTTAACTAGATTTGTTATATACCTTGCTAAATGCTGAGGGTGGCCAGCCTTTTATGTGGGCAAAACAGGGAGAAATCTCCGTAAAAGAATATATGAGCACAATTATGAAATGCAGTGAAACAGTACTTTATACAAGCATTCAAAAAATTGTTATTATGAAAAGTTTGGATTTCAATACAAACGGGTTAAAATTAACCCATTGGCGGAACTCAAAGTGGTTTTAGAATACAAAGAAGTCAAATGGCAACTAAGGTTACATGGAAGGAACCCAGTATTCCGGCATTAATGAAAACATTTCAGTTTATCCATTGATGTTGTTGAGGTCCAACAGACCATCATATGATAGTCACAACACTTTTTGCTTGATTTTAAACATTTTTAATCACCATTTTCTTTTATTTCATTATTTATAAAGTTTAAACATTTAACACTGTGCAATAATATTTGTTCTGATGTTTTTATGATAGTCTTTTATAGTGTGTTTACTATTTGCTGGTTTTTTTTTTTGGTCTTTTAGTCAATGAGCTGTTAATTCAATGTAATGTTGGCTGTGATGTTTTAAGTTGGTATTTTTAAAGTGAAAAAAAAACAGATTCTGATGAAGTCCTATTTGTTATGGATGAAAGCGCTAAATCTATGGCATCTTATTTGTAAAATTTACTAAATTTTTTTTAAGGGATTCGAGTGGTGGAGTAATGGATTTCGGCAGCTAAGGTTACCAACTTTGTCTTTTTTTTTAGTAAGCTTAAAATGTTAATGAATGTAGGAATTTAGGTTCTTTTAAAAAAATGCCTACATTGTGGCATCTGCAGCAGTGATACTGAAGAAAATGAATTTGTGAATCCTAATAATGCAAGGATAACAGAGTGGTTAAGGGGACATAAAATGCAGCAGTTAAAATATATGTAGGTATAGTGTACATGGCATAAACAGATTCATGTACAGTAGCATTTCTGGGATGTTAGATATGGTTGTCTTGATAGTCCAGGTAGTAGACATTTTGCCATATTTCATTTGGGTCAAATTACTGATTTAGAATTAATTGGTATTAAGCATGTTAGAAATCTGTCGGGTAGAGGCAGACTGACTTTGAAAAAGAAAGAGCAATGCTACATTTTAACTTCAGATTGTGTAAACCAAAGGGTTTTAGTGAAACATTTGTCTTAATACCTTCTTTGATAGAAAATAAAAGACATATTGGTATGTTATTTTCTGAGAGATAAAATATCTTTAAATGTGATATTCTTTCACTTATGTTGTATTTGAATGACATGAGTTGTGTGATTGTACAATTGATTATATTTTTGATGTTTATCAGGGCTCCTCTAAATGTTTGTGTTTAAACTTCTAGAAAACTCTTTGTGATCTGTGATGCTAAGGGTGGTAACTTTTCCTGCTATTATCTATGCTGCTCAACAAATAAAGTTCAAATAGAATTTGGTGGAGTCTATTTCTTATGTTTGGTTGCTGCCTCTCTTAATTTCTCCAGGTATTTTGGATTTGTAATACCATGATAGGAATGAACCCCATTCCTAAGTCAAAGTATGATTAAAGTTCATGAAATTTGTATCGTTTCAATCTTTGATGTTGGCCAGAAATGCTGTTCCCAGCACCCGCACTGTGTCCAGTAATGACACCTGCAATTAATACGGAGTTTTATTTATCAGTAATATCTAAGTATGATTGTAAATTCTATTTTATAAGACCCATTGCTCCTACTACTACTGTAACTGTCTGAGTATCATTCTTCCACATTGCCCTTGTTTCTGCCTGCAAATCCTGGTGTTTTATGATTTTGTGTCGGTCTCTGTACATAAGACACTGTAGTCAATGAGTGTAGGAATTTCAATTATCAGTGCTACTTTTGTCTTTTCATGGTTTTCTTGCATCTATTTTTGAGAACTGTTGGTAATGGATGATCCAATGTGATATATATGCTTCATCATTTTCTATGATGCTTTGTGGTGTGGCTCATGTTTCCAGCTACTTCAGTATTATATTTGCACAATTCCCAATGCCATAATCTTGCCACATTATTATGCCGTTCAGTATACAGTCCTTTCTGCCATTAGGATATCACAGCTAGCAACAAGATGTGACCGTTTCCAATTCTGTTTTACAAAACCTACATTTGTCTGTTTTTCCCACATATTCAATGGACTTTCTAAACTCATATGTATGTAGTCCACTGTCTTGGGCCACCATTATTAGCTTTTCATCTTTTGGTTTAAACTTTGTTCTCCTTACCCATTCTTGCATTCGATCCTTATCAACATGAGGTTTTTCCAAGAGTTTTCTATACTTGAAAACTATGTTTATGCATTTCTAGCCTTCTCGTTTGATCCTTCATCTTATATTCTTTCTTTTGTTTTTTTGGCATGTTCAGGTCTGCTTGATTTTTATCTACTTTTGGTTTGATTTCCATTCCTGCTTGATGCAGATCTGTTAAGTAGACAGCTTAATGCTTTAAAGGCAAGGCAAAGAGCAGCAGTGAGAGTGTCACCCTGGAATATCCCCCTTTGAATTTTTATACGTGGAATAATGATTTGTCCTTTATCATGGCTTAACTGCAAAGTGGTTTGCCACTGTTTCATGGCAGCTGTAATGTAATCCGTCAGTGTAGGATGTAGCTTATACATTTTTAAGCACTCTTTTATCCATGAATGTGGGATACTATCTAATACTTTTTTGTAGTCTGTCCATGCCATGCTTAGATTTTTCCCTTTTTTACAGTTCCCCATTATGACTTTAACACCAAGTAATCCTTTGTTCCATTATGACTTTCTTTTGTTAACCTTGTTCTGTTGCCTTGATTGAGTTTTCTTCTAAATGACTATAAACTCTGTTGTCATCAATTTCAGTGTGTACTTTATATGTCATCAGAAGGCAAGTTATCGATCTACAGTTTTTAGAATAGTTTGCAGGTTCGCTCTTAAGTAGGAGCATTGTTTTTCCTGTTGTTAGCCAAGTTTGTGTCTGTTCAGGTTGCACATAGAAATAGTTCTTACTCATGGGTAAATCTTCATGTAAACATGTTAATACTTTTAGCTAGAAGTTTGGTACTGCATCTGGATGTGGCGTTTTCCAATTAGGAACTTTTCATAACTTTGTTTAAATCTCTCTGCCCATTACTTCATCCCATTTTATATCCTGTAACTTTGAACTTCTTATTCTTTCTTTTACTTCTATCCATTTATCATCTTTATGTTCCACAGGATCTTCATAGATATTTCTCCAAAATGTATCTATATCTTCTTTTTGTGGTGGTGTTTCCATTCCTTTTGCCTTATTTCCCAATTCTCTCTAAAACTTTTTTTGGGTCATCAATAAATTGCTTATTTTATACTTTTCCTTTATATTTATCTGCATATCTTCCAAGATGTTCATCGTGTTTCACTGTTGCAGTCATGACTGTAGGGTTCTCCCCTGCCGGCAGGCAGCCCTCGGTCGGCCAGAATCCCAAAGTCTGGGTCCGGCGTCGGCTATTCAACCATGCTCCCTGACGTCAGAGCGCCAGGAGTACAAAGCTGACAGCCGACGCCATCTTTTCCAGTCTTTCTTGCCGTGCGGTGATAGCAGTTCGCAAGTGCCGGTCGGCTGACTCCTGACGATTTTTTCTGATATATTTTCAGACAGAAGATTTTCTTCTTCTCCACTCAAAGCTAAGTACCCCGTTGGGGAAACTTTTTTCTTGCTCCACTCCGATGTCAGAAAAAGTTAATAATTGTATTTCATGTGGGAAGCAAATACCTCATAAGGATTTTCATTCTTACTGTGTTCCTTGCTTAGGCCCTGACCACGACGTAGCTAGTTGTCGGTTTTGTGCTAGATTCGATCAACGTACAATTAAGCAAAGGTACGATTTTGCTTTTCATTACTTCGGTAGGCGCTTTAATTATAAAATGTCGTCGGATACGGTTCCGGCTACCAGAGTTCACAAACGTCGCAAGGTTAAAGACAGGCCTCCGAGGTCCAAATCTGATGATAGCGCACAAGCGGAGCCAGCTTCAGGTTCGGCCATCGTCAGTGAGGCGCTTTTGCAGCCCCTGTCGTCGGCCATTTCAGAACCGACAGCCAAAATGGACTCTCATGAGGAGCCAACCAGGCCTTTAAATATTTCTGTTGCAGGACCTTCGGACAATGCTCCTTCGGATGGGTCCAGAGCCGCTGTGCAGTTACCGGCTTCCGAAGGGGTTTTCAGGCCTACTCAGCTTCTAATAAAGGCAAAGACAAAGGCAAAGACTCCTCCTAAATCAAAGACTACAACACAGGCCTCTTCTGAACCGGCTCCCAAGTCACAGAAACAGTTACTCAAGATGGCGGAGGATTTACTTACTATGATTAGGGGTTCACATCCCCCTCCAGATAAAAGGCCAAGGCAGGATGTTTATTATGATTCCTCTGATCAGGCTTCTGTTTCCTCAGTTTCTTCTTCTGATCAGGAATATTCTTTATCTCCTTATGAGGATTCTGATGCTGAAGAATCCATTCCTTCAGCTTCTCCCCCTGAGGATTTCTCTTTTGGGGAGACTTTGCATGAAATGAGGGAACATTTCCACTAGGAAGGACAGGAGTATTTGGAATCTAAGAAAAGACTGAGGGATTTTCTTCTTCTTCCCCAACATAGACCCCTGGCTATTCCTCCTGTTTTGGATATTGTGGATGATGCCTTTTCGGAGGCTAACTTAACCCCTGACTCTTTTCCTCCTGCTCCTGTTAAGCCTGATAGATATTACAGGGTTCCTGATTCCCATCAGTTTTTATACAAGAACCTTTCTGCTGACCCTAAAACCATTTGTCAGGGTCCTAAGGGAGTTAAGGCCGCTTCTGCCAAAAATCCCATTCCTACTGAAAAGGATTCTCGATCCTTAGAAAGATGGGGCAAAAAGGTGTACACTTCTGCTACTTTGTCCATTAGGGCTTTAAACTGTCAGTTTCATATGCTAAAATACCAGCAATTTCTCTTGTCTGTTTTAAAACAAAAGCTTACTTCCATTTCTGCCTGTGCAGATGATAAGGAATTGCATGACTTATTGCATGCCACTGAACAAGTTGGGAAGCATGGTTTACACTGTGGATTTGATGCCTTGGAGGCTTCTTGTAGGGCTGCAGCCTCTGGCACAGTCATTAGAAGGCATGCATGGCTAAAGGAACAAAATTTGCCTGAACAAGTAAAGGCTAAATTATTGGATGCTCCTGTTAGCATAATGTTTTGTTTGGATCAAAAGCTGAAGAGGTGATTAAAAAGATGGAGGATAAGGTGAAATCCATGCAAACAGTTAAAGATTTCTTACAAGTACAGCCACCTAGATTTAGCAGGAATTGGCCTTCAATAAACTGGTCCTTTCCCACTTCAGACAGGCCTCAGAGGGGTAGATATAGACGCTCCAGAGGAAAGCCTCAAACACAAGCTTCATATAGACCAAGACAGTGGACTGCTTCCACCCCTAGGGGAGGAGAGGACAGGTCACAAACTCAAAGAAAACAAACTCAATGACTCCCTCTGTTGGGCTACAGGAACTTCTTGCCTGGAAGCCCCTCTCGGAGGAAAACTCTCTCTTTTTTATCAAAATTGGACTCAAATAACCCAGGACAAGTGGGTTTTGGATGTGGTTTTAAGAGGTTACAAATTCCATTTTCATACCTTGCCAAGGCCAAGCGGATGGCCAGACCTTCCAAAACATCAATGGACGGAGGCCTTAAACCAGGTGGAAGCTCTTTCAGCTATGAATGCCATAGAACTGGTTCCACTTTCAGAGATGGGAAAAGGTTTTTACTCAAGGCTCTTTCTAGTCCATAGGAAGCAAAACTCATGGAGACCCATTCTGGATCTGTCAGTCTTGAACACCTTTCTAGAGATTCCAAAATTCAAGATGCTTACTCTACAGCAGCTACTTCCAATGCTGTCCAAAGATGCATGGATGGTAACTCTGGATTTAAAGGAGGCATATTTACACATTCCTATCAGGCAGGATCTCAGAAAATACCTCCGGTTCAAGGCCGGATCGAGGCACTTTCAATTCTCTGCGCTGCCCTTTGGATTGTCTACTGCACCCAGGGTCTTCAAATGCCTGGCTCCAGTAGTAGCTTACTGCAGACTCAAGGGAATTCAAGTTTACCCTTATCTGGACGATTGTCTAATTCATGCAGACAGCAAGGATGTCTTACTCCAGCATCTAGAATTTGTGCAGAACCTCCTCAAGTTCCTGGGATTCTCTGTAAACATAAAGTCAAATTTGACACCATCACAACAGATAACTTTTCTGGGTGCACTTCTAAACACCACAACCCAGATGGCATTTCTGACATCCGAAAAACAGTTACAGCTGGCTTCAACTTTCAGAACCTTGGCAACTTTAACTCAACTATCTGCAAGGAAATTCCTGCAGGCTTTGGGTTACATGGCCTCCTGCATCCTTCTCGTACCTTATGCAAGACTACACATGAGAAAAATACAGTGGTACCTAAAAAGTGTATGGTCTCAGCATTGCCACAGTTTAGACATACTGATCTCCGTCCTTCCTTGCCTTCAAAAGGAATTTCTTTGGTGGTCCAGGGCATGTGCTCTAAACAAAGGGAAACCCTTCCGTCTGCCTCCTGCCACTCAGATTCTAACCACGGACACCTCGGATTATGCTTGGGGAGCCCATTTTCAGGGCAATTGCCTGCAGGGCCTTTGGACAAAGGATCAGAAGCACCTGCATATCAACTTAAAGGAAATGTTAGCTGTTCAGAAAGCTCTATTGGCCTTCAGGAATCTCTTACAACCAGGACAACTACTAATATGGACGGACAACACCACAGTTATGTGGTACATAAACAAGCAAGGGGGATCTCATTCTTACCCCCTTTGCAGACTAGCCATGGATCTATGGAACACAGCTCTAGCTTGCAATCTGGATCTTCAAGCTCAGTTTCTGAAAGGGAAACAAAACTTCCTGGCAGACAGTCTGAGCAGAAACCTTTCGGATCCACACGAGTGGATGCTGGACACCAAAATATTCAGGATGATAACAGCAGTCTGGGGATGTCCTCACATAGACCTCTTTGCATCCCATCTCAATCGTCAACTACAGAATTTTTGCACCAGAACTTTCCACAGAGAAGCTTGGAAAGTGGATGCCCTGTCATTCAGTTGGAGGAACCTCTCGGGATATGCCTTTCCACCTCTTCCTCTTCTTCCACGGGTTTTACTGAAGATAAAACAGGACAAACCCAAGATGATAATCTTTCTGGCTCCAAATTGGCCTCGGCAGTTTTGGTATCCAACTCTAAAAAACCTATGCCTGGAGCCCCCTTGGGTTTTACCTCAGTCTCCGAACCTTCTGTCCCAACATCAAGGTCAGGTTCTGCACTCATGTCAGAACTCTCAGCCTGGCGGCCTGGTTAATCCAGGGCCTTTTATTTCTTCTTTCCTACCCAAGCAGGTTATGGATGTCATTTTAGAAGCCAGACGTCCTAGCACTAGAAAATCTTATGCAGGAAAATGGAAAAGATTTTGTTCCTGGATGCAGGCTCAGGATTCTGATCCTCTTCTTCCTAACATTAATTTTACTTTACCTGACAGATCTCTTACATAAGGGTCTCTTTCTCTTCCATTAAGATATATGCCTCTGCTATTTCTGCTCATTATAATACAGATCTTCCCATCTTTTCCCACCAGCTCATGAGACAGTTTCTCAGAGGAGCTAAGAACTTAAGACCTCCTAGATCTCAACTATGTTTTGGAAAAAACTAACCTTGCCTCCTTTTGAGCCTGCTGCCTCTTCTGTCATCAAGTTTTTATCTTGGAAGACAGCTATCCTGTTAGCCCTAACCTCTGCCAGGAGAGTTTCAGAGTTACAAGCTCTTATGGCTGTGGAACCTTATATTATTTTTCATCAAGACAGGTTATCTTTGAGGACTAATCCTTCCTTTATGCCTAAGGTGGTTTCCAAAGTGGCTTTAAATCAAACTATCCACTTGCCAGCCTTTTTCCCCACTCTTCAAAATAAAGGGGAAAGGATCTTACATTCCTTGGATGTACACAGACAACTTCGTTTTTACCTGAACAGAACCAAGGACATCAGAAAATCAGAACAATTGTTTGTTTCTTATGCTTCAAGTTCCCAAGGTAAAGCCATTTCAAAACAGACCATTTCTAAATGGATTGCTCATGGAATCAGATTTTGTTATTCACACCATGGAAAGCAAATCCCAGGGAGTATACGGACTCATTCCACCAGAGCTGCTGCCACTTCTGCGGCCTTCCTCAGGGGAGTTCCTACCAAAGACATTTTGTAAGCTGCAACTTGGAGTTCAGTGCATACTTTTTCTAAGCACTACAATCTACCTCTCTACTCTAAGTCTAGGGCAGGCTTTGCCTCTGCAGTCTTGCAGGGCCTTTTAGCCACCCCTTCTTCTTTGACCACCACCCTTTCTTTCAGCTTTGGGATTCTACCCTACAGTCATGACTGCAACAGTGAAACACGAGCATAGTACAGTTGTGTACACCTACCATAAATGCAGATGTTCGAGTGTCTTCACTGTTGCCGTCTGGGTTTCCCTCCCTCCTGTCCCCTCTTATTTTTACTTTTGTGTATTTCCTTTTTTCACCATTATTCTGAGGTGTATTTGCAAAGGTTATGGGACCTTTTTCATTTTGGGACTCCTGACATCTGGGGCAAGAAAAACTGGAGAAGATGGCGTCGGCTGTCAGCTTTGTACTCCTGGCACTCTGACGTCAGGGAGCATGGTTGAACAGCCGACGCTGGACCCAGACTTTGGGATTCTGGCCGACCGAGGGCTGCCTGCCGGCAGGGGAGAATCCTACAGTCATGACTGCAACAGTGAAGACACTCGAACATCTACATTTATGGTAGGTGTACACAACTGTACTTTTTTCTGCCTGTGCTGATATTTTAGTTTATTTGCGATAGTGCACAATTGATATGGTGAATTGCTTTTATCACATCTATCTTTCAGAGTATTTTTGTTGATCTGTTAACTCTTCTATACCCTTCTATGACACCTCGTCTTAATTGCTTTGTAGTTTTCTCTATTCGAAACTTCCGTGATGTCATTTGATTTCTCCCCTTCCTTTCCCTTACTGCCCTGTGTTTTTGTGGTAAGACTCTTATCTGTTAATTTAGCTGGACAGTAATATATCCTACTTCTGTTGTATTGCATGAATCTCTCTGAAGAGTCCTAATTACCGTGTTCATTTGTTTTATCAAACTTCTAACTTTTTGGGTTTTATTGAATCTGTAGTTTTTCTTTCATTGATCTTAATATGTCTGCCCTTCTCTATTAGATCAAGTAACTCTGCTATTAGATCATTTTCTGCTAAGCTGAGGGCACAGTCTTTGTTCTCTATTTCCTGCGGGTATTCTAAAGAAAGTTCCAGAGCATCTTCCTATGCCACATTATCTTCACTTTCATCCTGTATCAATTATTGCTCTTTCATATGTGTACTCAATGGGGTCTATATTATATGAACAAAAGTTCATATAATCGAATGCTCTAATGAGCGAAAATCCCTGAAATCGAGATGCGTGCTGTCGGATCTCAGTACAGTGAAGATAGGAGTATTTGCCCTTTCCTTACTGTAGTCCAATCTCTGAGTTGGAATATATATTTAGTGTACGATGTGGGGGGGCACATCCCCCCACAATATCATTTTCCAGGATTTTCGCTCATTAGATCGTTCGATTATATAAGATAGACCCTACTCACTGACCTGTCACTCCACATCACTGACCATGTCAGAGTTGACACAGTTCCCTGTTTCTTCCCTTGCTGTGCAACTCTAAGTGAACTTTTATACTGGTTTCCTGTGGAAGGCTCCAAAGTATCTTTATATGGCAACTGATCAGATGTTTCCTGCTCCACTAGTTTCTCATTAATTTGGGGATCTATTGCTCTGTCCTGCTGTGTTATCAAAATTAGAGTTTCTAAACTAAATCATTAACTTTGGTGGTAATCCATAACCTCAGTTTCTTTTTCTTCAACTTCTCCATTGCAAATCCTCTTTTCTTTCTTTCCTCTTTATTTTCTTATCTTTTGTATTTTAAACTTTTACATATCTGGATACATTTGCCTGTATTTTTCTTCAAATATCTTTGGTGCTGCTCTTTTTGTATTGATTAGTTTTGCTTTCTCCTTTGCATAAATATTGCACCATATTAAATCTGTTTTGCTTTCCCATGTCCATATGTCTTCTTCAAATGTCTCCTGCTGTTCCTGTTTCTCCTTATTTGGGGCACTCGTTTCATCATGCTGTGCTATAACCTGTGTTAGATTTTCTACACTAAATCCTTCATTTTGCAGGTATTCCATAACTTCAGCATCTATTTTTTGAACTTCTACTTTACTAATCTTCTGTTCTATATTCCCCCCTTTGTGATCTTTTCTGTACTGTGAAATTTTCCATATCTGGATGCCTTTGCTGGTATTTCTCTTCGAATATTGTTGGGGCTGCTTTTTTTTGTATTGATTAATTTGTCTTTTTCCTTTGCATAAATATTGCACCATATCAGGTCTTTCTTTTTTCCATGTCCATATTTCTTTTTTATGCCTTTCAAAAATCTCTGAATTTTGTTCTTTATATTGTTGCACTTCCTTAGTCACTTCTTTTTCCAAACAGCCCACAGTTTATTGGTCTATACAATGTTCTTCACATATCTGTTGTGTTAATGAACACACATTTTTATCTGAAGCTTCTGACAGTTTTTTCTTGAGCAAGTATTTTTCTTTCCTCTAATTTCTCTGTCTTTTTATGCATCTTTTGTGTGGACATTCTGGTCTTCTTACGTAATAGTAACAGTACACAATTTCTTTCTTATCCTTAGTAGGCTACTCTATTGTCTTTATGACTGTCTTCTGGCCTGTCAGTTTGTGACTTTTGTGGATGGGCAGTTTTTATCCTGGGTCCTGTGCACCCAGCTATCTTTATTTTTAACCTACTACTGTCCATGATATATGCCATATAAAATACAGTCTATATGTCAGTGTTGTCTTGGTGAGATTTTCTGAAAAACAGGGTCCACCTCATGAAGTTACTCACCAAGACTTGAGGATGAAGTCAATTCCAGCAATACTACTATCCTTTGCTTGCTGATTTATCGTCTCTCCATTCAGACCCCATTAAATTCCAACAGTACTACCCTTTTTTGCTTGCTGATTTATTTCTCCAATCTTTTATTGCTGCCTTTGTGGATTTTGGGATTTTTGTGTAAATAAATGAATGAAAATTGTAATGGAATGACGACTTTCATCTGCATTAAAACAAAGCCATATTAAGAAAGTGTATGTCCCCTCTTTTTCAGTATTTTCTCTTCCATAATGTGTATGTTTCAGGAAGGGTGTGGTGATGCCAGTCACTAGGCAGTTTGCAGGAGACTGAGCGTATCTATCTAGACTGAAAGTGAGGCTCCTTATGATGGTTTGGGGGAGCTATGGCAACTGAACATGGTTATGTGCATGTCTATAGTATGGTGCCATGCTTATGCTAAGACAGCAAAATAAATGCAAAGTGCTTTCACCTATGTCTGCTGGCCTGTTCACTCATTTAAACACTTGTAGAGCGCATCCTATCATGACATGTCAAAAGTAACACAATTCAACACCCATCAACGCTACAGAAGACCAAGGAAAGGTCCTACAGATGTAAAAACCATTCCAAATAGCTGGAAACAATGTCACTAATGGGATTCTAACCATTTTGGCATGTTAGCTGTTCTAGCAAGTGTATCGGTGATGAAAACCATGTTAGAGCCTTATGACCAAAAATGATGAAATTTAAACCCCTCCCCCAGAGCCCTTCACTTTTCATAGTCATTTGCCTATCCAGCATAGTCACAGAGCTTTGCACACTTTAGAATTGCATACAAACTAGATAAAGAACAACAAGAAATCCAGGTAACCTTGTTGCTGTTTTAGCCATAGGTTTCTCTGTAGTTAGACATAGAGTCCACTCTCACCAGACTGGACATGAACAGGGTAACCGTAAGCAGTCTGTCTGATGCCAGGATTGTAGATGTCACAAGGGCCTTTAAACCAGGCAGATATGACTACAACCTAGTGGTTGCCCATCTGTGGGTGAATGACTTGAGGCATTGCACCCAGAGAGACCTGCAGAGAGACATAATGGAACTTGCTATACTTGTATTAGAGGTAGGAAAGACACTAGTCTTGTAGTATCTTGTCTTCACCTAAAATGATTCCTGGATACCAAGACAAGATAATTGGTTTTAACATGTGGTTAAGTAGTTGGTGTCATTCTAAGGGCATCCAGTAGGTTTTGCTCTGGGATGAGATGGCAGATGAGCCTTTCTGTTTAGAAAGGGATTGCCCATACCTCTCATAACAGGGTTTCTACATACTGGCTATAGCCTTTGCCTAAAAAAATACCATGGGGTCAGCAGAGTAGCCCCAATGGGCACTCCTATATAGTAAACTCAAATTCAGACAGCATCATGGTGGCCCTGTTCAGTGAGAGGAGTCTAAATAGGAAATGCCTGAACTTGGGTCTGTCTTGCAACTCAAACACGATTATATTTATGTAGTTACTAAGACATGGTTTGTGTGGTGACACTACTTCCTCAATAGCAGGGTTTAGCACCTATCATTCCTTCAGGCCCTTTGGCAACAGTGGGGGCAGTATAAGTATTTGGCAGAGATGACATTACCTCATGTCAAATTGCCCCTGACCCTATATTTTACAAATCCAGCTATTATCTCCTTGCTGGCTACAGATGTCAGTGTCTTCCACAAATAATGGAAGTAACCTTAACGCTATTGAGAGGTTCAATATCAAACCAAATGCATTCTTGCTAGGGTATTTCAATTACCCAAGCATTGACTGGCACATTTGCACCTCTAAAAATGGATATGATCTGCATTTCCTAAACTTTGTTAATGCAAGTACACTGGAGACTGCTTCTGCACTTGTTTTTAGTCATTTTTAATTTAATTGCATTTTTTTAAACTGTTTGGTCTAACATTGCTACATACTCAAGTGTTGCTAGCTTGCACTGCATTTGAATTGTTTTTACTGCTGTTTTACCTACTTTTCTGTGTGTGTGTGTGTGTGTGTGTGTGTGTGTGTGTGTGTGTGTGTGTGTGTGTGTGTGTGTGTATATATATATATATATATATATATATATATATATATATATATATATATATATATATAAATCTAAGCCTGTTTCCTACCTTTCCTGTAACTAGTGTAGTCCAGATTCAGATTTGCTGTATCCAGGACTGTATGTAAGCTTCTGAGCCCCCCCCCAAGCTTTCTGTGTTGGAGGGAAGCCTTCTAGCTTATCAGTGGGAGTGGTAAAAGCACTAGGTAACCTATCTGGCAAATAAGGAGTGGTTCTGGCCCAGAAATTGTAGTTATTGGCCGTTTGAGCAGTTTTTCCATCTCTCAACTTTTTGATTTAAAAGCCCGCATTTGCACTTGTTTCCCCCCTTTCCTGTAACTAGTTTAGTCCAGATACAGATTCGTAGTTTTAACACTTGAATTTGCTTATTCGTGATCAGCACTTGTTCAGAACTTGTTATAAGCACTAAATAACCTACTAATTACTACAGCACTCAACCCTTCCTCATTACCTAGAGGAAAACAGTTTTGGTAATTACTTTCCTCACTTGCTTAGAGAAAAACAGCTCTTGTACTCACTTTCCTCACTTATCTAGAGGAAAATATTTTTTTATTCAGGCATGTCCAAGGATCAGTTTCCAGTGTTCTCCCCTGTCTTTCTGATGAATCTGGGCATCTTGGGGCAATGTAGAAATTGCTTCATGTACACAGACAAACCCTCTCCTCCTGCCACCCAACACTACAACCTGTGAGAGATGCACTTATCTAGCCAAACTGGAGGTAAAGCTCTCTCCAACCAAGACTGAACTTGACAGTCAAGAGGAGAAGGTAAACACTTGTGCCACACCACACTTATCACATAGTCTCACTATATCTGCACCACCAAAATCCACACATAGAAACACAAAAACATTCACGGAGGCTCGCAATAATAATCTGCTCAAGCAACAGAGACCTCCAAAGCAGAAATGCAAGCAGCCTCCACCCCCCCAACACAACCCAAATGACACACAGCCTGCAGACTTAGTGTGCCACTCAACAGCAGACAATAAGGCAAAACAACGTACCCAACACACTAGTCATAGGTGACTCTATAGTCAGGCACACTGATGTCCCACTCACCAGGCTAAACAAGAAGTTTACTGTCAGCTGCCTGTCGGGTGCCAGGATCCGCCACCTAACCCATGCACTCAGGTCACTCCACAACAAGTACAAATATGACTCTGTCATCGTCCATGTTGGTGTGAACGACCGGAGACGTACCTCCATGGACTACATGAAAAGAAACAAGGAAGAGCTCTCTGATCTTGTTGCCCAGGCAGGTATGCCTCTAGCCCTTGAGTAGCATTCTGCCATCACCCAGAATGATGCCGCAGTACAGGGATAAAATGATTGACTTCAACAATTGGCTAAGCTTCTGGTGTCATTCTAAAGGGATCCAGTATCTGTCTGCCTGGGATGATATGGTTGACAGACCGCCATGCTTTGCCAGAGATGGCCTGCAGCTATCACCCCTGGGATTCCGGATACTGGCTAAAGTTCTTGACGCCCCTATAGTGCCTTTTTTAGGCGAGGTTCAAATGACAAATTCACTACCATAACAGAAACAGGGAAGCAAAAACTGAGGGTGATGCTACCAATGCTAGAAGTCTAAATCTCAAAATGCACTCACTCAAGGCACTCCTTAAAATGGAGAACATCGACATCTGTGCAGTGACTGAGACCTGGTTCAAGGCTCCAGAGAGCACCCCTGCACTACCAGGCTATAACTCATGCCATACTTTTCGGCCATGTAACCTGGACCGGAACACGAAAGGCAAAGGTGTGTCCATATTCATTAAGGATATCCACACCTCCAGGATAGTTGCTCAGCATAATGTAGCCGAGGTTATCCAAGTGCAACTAACTCTGGGTAAAACTGCAATCCAAATTGTAGCTTGCTACAGATCCCCCACCATGCCCCAGGATTCCCACTCTTCTTTTCTTGATGTACTGGAAAATATTAGGGTTCAACCAAACACCCTAATAATGGGCAATTTCAACAACCCCACCATTAACTGGGAAAACTACTCATGTACCAACTCCTTTGCTCAACGCTTTCTGGAATTCATAAACTCCATTGCCCTGGATCAACTTATCCACACCACCACCTGGGGCAACAGTATCCTAGATCTAGTCATTAACAAAATGAGTGACCGGTGTTCCACACCTGAAGTCAACGCCTCATTGGTCCGATCCGACCATAATTACCCTAGATATCCACATCCTGCCCCCCCAGCCCCCATTAAAGAAACCATGGTAAAAAAAAATTCTCCAAAGTCAACTTCATGCTTCTTAAGACAGAAGTGGTGAACTTCATGACACCCATGCAGATGAACAGTACAGTTACGACTACTGAATCCTACACAATTGCACTTTATAAGCACTTACACGAGTGCATGGATTGTGCTATCCCAAACAGAACCAAGACACTATCCTCCAAAAAAGGAAGCCAATCTGGTGGTCCCCTGTCATAAACAAAACTGTACAACAGAAGGAAGAAACTGTTGCAAAAGAGTAAAATCCCATGAGTGGAGGAGCTCCCTGGTCAGCCTCAATAAGAAGCTGCGATCCCTGATAAAATCCTCCAAAGCTAGTTACAAAAACAAAATCGCCACTGATTCTAAAGACAACCACAAAGCATTCTATAGCTATGTCAAGAATCTCAATCGCAACACTCAGATCTGCTCTAAGGTACAGCACAATGGCACTAAATATACAGACCCAATTGATATTGCCAACATCCTGGCAGATAGGTTCAGTGCTAGCTCTATACTGGAAGAATGCAAAGTTCCTGTAATCATGGCTGCACAGGTAAAAACCACACTCTCCAAAGCCAAGAACACAGCATCCATGGGACCAGACAACATCCCAGGCTGCATTCTACACAAACTACAGAACGAACTGGCAGCCCACCTAAGTACCATGTTCAGTCATAGCCTCACCTCAAGCTTTGTGCCTGCTGAATGGCGCACATCAATGGTTATCCCACTCCACAAGGGGGGAGCCACCACAGACCCCGGAAACTACCGCCCCATTAGCCTGACGAGCCCGGTCTGCAAGGCCATGGAACGCATCATTATGGAACTTATAAACAAAGACATTGGTAATCTCCAAACTCTGGACCCCACCCAGTTTGGGTTTGTAAAAGGCAGATCATGTCTCCTAAACCTGATAGGCTTCATTGAAACAGTCACCAAAGCCGTAGATGAGGGTAAGGTGGATCACACAGCCTATCTAGATCTTGCCAAGGCTTTCGACACCATCCCCCACTCTGGAATTATAGATAAACTCACTAATCTAGGTATAATGTCACAAGATGGGTTGCCAACTGGCTCACTGACAGAACCCACACTGTGAAAGTAGCAGACTCCATATCCAACTTCAGACCAGTGACAAGTGGAGTACCATAGGATTCAGTCCTGAGTCCTCTCCTGTTTGATATCTACTTCTCTGAAGTACAGGTGAACACAGAAGGTCTTTGGCTAATGAAGTTTGCAGATGACTGCAAACTAGGTGCCATAATCGAAACTCCTAATGATGTGGACTTCCTACAAAAGGGCCTCACTGAGACAGATGCCTAGTGTCAAAGCCATGGCCTCAAGCTCAATGCCAAAAAGTGCATTGTCGTCCCCTTTGGTAAAAACTCTGTACCCATGAACTACAACATAGGCGGTAGTATACTTAACACTGAAAGTGTGATAAGAGACCTTGGGACACAGGTGGACGGTAGCCTCTCCTTTGATAATCACATCGAAACAGTAGTCAGGAAATCCTTCTACATGGCATACCTCATCACAAAAGGTTTCTCATCCAGAAAAAAAGTGGTCATTGTTCCCCTCTACTCATCACTCATTAGACCCATTATAGAGTACAACGCCCCTTTTGGTATGTACCTCACAAGACATCTTCAACAACTGGAAAGGCCGCAGAAATACCTCACAAAGAGGATTACCAGCCTCAAACAGATGCCCTATGCAAGACCGTCTCAAAAAACTCCAGCTTTACTCCATCACATATCGCCTACTCAGAGGTGATCTCTGCCTAACATACAGAGCTATTGGACATGCTCCACTTAAAGAAATCCCAATCCCTACACGCTCTAGGAACCTAAACCTTGTCACCACAATAAACAGAACATGCCAGAGGGATAGATTCCTGTCCCAGAGACTTCCCATACTCTGGAATGAACTACCTGTCTATAGCAAACAAAGCTCCTCATTAGCACTCTTCAAGAAAAATCTTGCTGATTGGATGGGAAATGGGAAATTCACCCTGGGGATCACTTCTGTGGCTCTGCTCGACAGTGGCACAGGAAAATAATTTTCTTGGGTGGCAAAAGCCAGGGTACCTTTTTGGCTGGGCTTGTATAAGCTCCAGGGCCGATAGCCTAGTACCTACCTATGAACCTATAAATTGTAAAACTGCAAACTAGAGGCTCTAAAATATTTGACCTTGCCCTTGCCAACCTAGACCCGCTACTTGTACTCCACCACATATCTCCTCAGCCCTAGTTAAATCTGACCACAAGTACAATCCTCTGTCAGGCCTAGTGGTACCACTCCAAAAGGACTTCACCAGGGCAAACCTACTTCAGCTTGTAGAAGACGTAGGCAAAATTCCCAACAATATCCCACAGGGGAACTTAAGAAGGCTGCCACATTCACCTCTGATGTTTGCCATCACCTAAACAGCTGCACAGAGAAGTTAACTGCCCACCCTAAATATAACCCCAGACACAAAATCCCTCCTCAAAAAAAGAAACAAGGCCTGGACAAACTACCTCAACAGTAAATCCCAATTGAACAAACAAATATACGTTGAACTATGTAACAGCTAAAAAAATCACCAAAACAGACAAAACATCTTACTACCAAAAGTTACAGGATAAGCACAGGAACAACCCACAAGCATTTTGGGCAGCAGTTAACTCTATTTTACAACCAGTTAAACAACTACTTCAACCCCAAAAACAGATAACCAAGAAGGCATCCCCACTCATTTTAATAAATACTTTAAAGAAACCATCCAGACCCTTGCAAACAACAAACCCTATGACAACATCCTCACCTCAGCAAATCCACACACCCCCACCCCAACTAAAATTGCCCCAAGTTCAGCTTCCACCCAGAACCAACCAAATCCATTGAAAAACTACTCTGCAAGCGCAAACCAACGTCTGTAGCCGCAGATAAATTACCCACTGAATACCTCCACCTGGCTGCAGAAGCCATATCATATCCCGTCTCCATTCTAATTAACAGATCCATCTCCGAGTGTATAGTACCCAAGCTATGGAAAATATCACATATCATCCCTCTACATAAAGGGGAAACCTCCCTGGAACTCAATAACTACCGCCCTATAGACATACTACCCCCTTTATCTAAAATTTTAGAGAGGGTAATACACAAGCAACTAATGAAATATCTCCTAGAAAATAATCTAATAGCAACACAACTTGGCTTTAGACCCTTCCATAGCACCACCACCACACTAACAGAATTCACCAACATTGTCAATACTCACAGAAACAACGGACTGCTGGTATCTGCCACCTTCCTTGACTTGTCCAAAGCATTTGATATGGTTAACCACAATAAACTACTTTCACTAGCAACTCTAAACCTTACCACCCCTGCCATCTCCTGGTTCAAACACTACCTAGAGGAAGGAAACTAGCTGTTATGTGGCAAAACCAACTCTCCCCCTCCCTACCAGTCTCCTTTAGGAGCACCCCAAGGCTCCATCCTGGGGCCACTTCTTTTTACCCTCTTCACCAATCATCTCCCAAACAGTATTCCTAAAGTCTCAGTAGTGCAATATGCAGATGATACCACCATAATATGCGCAGCCAAATCAATAGACATCCTTCACTCCCTAACACAAGAATGCTTTTCCCTAGCAGAAACTTGGATTACAAACCAAAGGCTCATTCTGAACCAAAGTAAAACAAAGCTACTACTCTTTAACACCCACAGAGCCACACCTCACACTGATTCTTTCTTCATCTCCTCCTTTAACAAGACCACAATCACCCTCACAAATCATACCAAACTCTTAGGGATTAAAATAGATAATCACCTTAGATTTGACCTACATATTTCTATAACTATAAAAAGTACATAAAAACTTGGCCTACTGTATCACAATAAAAAAATCCTCACTGACCACTCCAAAACTACAGTAGCAGGGACTCGCATACTGTCCACCCTACTTTTTATGCCTCTCCCGTGCTTACAAATCTCCACAAATCCGACCTAAACAAACTTGATAGTTATAATAAGATAGCCAAATTTGCTACAACCTCTCCCATCAGAACACATCACTGTGAATGCCTAAAAAAAATCAATTGGCTAGAACTACCACTACTACTTCAACCCAATCAACTATCACTAGCCCACAAAATAATACAGAAGTGAAAAAGCCCCAGCCCTACAAAATCTTTTGCAACCCTATACAACCGCCAGGCCCTTGAGGTCTAGCACACAAAACCTCCTCAAGGTAACCAAATATAACAATGAAACTGGTAAGTCTGTCTACAGCCACTGTATAGCAAAAACCTGGAACTCCCTTCCTGCTCACATAACTGACAACAAATCCCCATCACAGTTCAAGAAACTTGTTAAAACTCATTGTTTGAATAATCGACTGTGCTGCTGTATCCCCCTGGCTAATGTCTCATTAGAACACTTCACCTAACTTAAGTAACTCTGCTAAGCCAACCAATCATAGTACTGTACCCACTTAGGACTATTAATCTACTGCTCATCCCATCTCTCCAGGAGATAGGGAAAACTACCCCAGCAATGTGCTTTCCATAAGCAACTAAAACCAGGAGAAGACATTGTAAATCAATGTATCCTTCCCAACTAAAACCAGGCAAAGACGCACAGTAAATCAATTTATCCTTCATAACTATAGCGAGCATCATCTTCTCTCTCGGAGCCTTATTTTACGTCTCTCTGATTTTACTCTGATAGTAATTCTATCACAGGAGTCATAAACTTAGGAATATCTTCAAAAATGTGATGATATGTTGTAGAGAACGAATGTATCCTGTTAGTTAATATGTATGTCAAAGTCTCTTCTATGGAAATTGTATGTCAAAAGTCTATGTTTGTAAAAAAAATTGTTCTCCCTGGGCCTCCACTGAAAATGGACTTTTGTAATCCAGTTGGAATCTCCCGGTCAATAAATGTAAAATAAATAAATATAAGGATACATTCAGGAATAAGCTTCTCTTGTGGAACTCACATATTAATAAATTGTATAACAATGGAAATGATGAAAATTTATAAGAAATCTCCATTCCCAAATCTCAGTATTACATTGAAATATGCCAGCAAGGAACTTGAGCACAACTAGGAAATGTAAGCAAGAGTACAAGCTTAAGGTTGCTACAGATACCATAGGAAACTACAAGTCTTTTATCAGTTGTCAGGTAATTAAGGAATAATGTCCAACAATGAACTGAGCTCTTGTGTAATGATAACAAATACAGCAATCCCAAGGATACAGCTAATATATTAGCAGACAAATTTAGTGCTAACTTTACCCTACCTACACACCCACATTGTGTTCCCCCACTATCCCTGAAAATTTAGTTTTCAATTAAATCCCTTTGAAACAAGTCTTAAATCCCTGCCAAAGACTACACAAGAAATGCCTCCCTAAAACTAGATAACATAGTAGGTGGCATTCTCACAGATGGCAAGTACATACCATACGACTTCTCAAACGTTTCAGCCTCAACTTTCTCCACAGGATTTGTGCCTGATGCTTGTACAACAACCACTATGACTGTCGTTCACAAGGATGTCCCCTCTACAGGTCCATGCAGCTATAGGCTCATCCGTCCTGCCAACCATATATGCAAAGCCGTAGAATGTGTCGTAGCAGAACTCTTTTATGCAATCACAAGCAACTTAATGGATCTAAATCCCAATATAGGTTGGTTTTGTGAAGGGTAGTTCCTGTCTCCTGAATCTTTTAAGCTCCTTTGAAAAGATTACAGAGGCTGTGGACATTAGCAGTGTGCACTGAATAGCAATTTCAATCTGGCAACTTCTTTGGACACTATCCCTTATGCTAGTGTTATTAAAAGATTAGAAAAACCTAATGTAAACACTTATGTTGTCCACTGGATTGCAAGTTGGCTATCAGATAGATTTGGTTGTGAAATTGCTTGTAGTCTCTCTGAATGTAAAATTGAAAGTAGTAGAGTACCACACAGATACGTGCTGGGCCCTCTCTGGATGTTGTATTGTAACTAGTGTGGTAACACAGGGATCGGTGCTGGACCCTCACTAAATGTTACATTATGACTTGTACCTCTTAACTGTACAGATTTTTGCAGAATGTCCAGAGTTTTGCCACATTGTTGGTCTGCTCGTCATACAATTTTGGTTTTCTGGCAAATCAGCGAGGATTAAAGTCAGAAAATAATGACAGATGTTTGAGTTAAACTTCATACTCTTCAGAAAATTAATGCTAATGCAAAAAAATCTGTTCTATCAACTTTCTATGTAAGAGTAATATTTAAAAATTGTCCCTATTTTTGGGCCTTTGTTTCCCCCATTATATACAGCTTTGTCCAGATTTCTTGGTCTTAGAGGTTAAGAGGTATGCTTGTGTGGCACCACAGGGATCAGTGATGGGCCCTCACTAAATATTACACTGTAACTAGTGCAGTACCATCGAAATCAGTGTTTGGCATTTATTTTGCAGACTTCCAGTGCAATATCCCAGAAGTGTCATTGACCAAGATTGCTGATGACTCTATGCTGGGCACTGTTATCCACTCATATTAAACAGCTCTGGCAAGAGCTGTAATATGTCCATACCCGGTGTACTGAAGACAGTCTCAAGATAAGTGCAGCACAGTATCATTCTGCAAAAAAGCTGCTCCAGGCTCATACGTTATAAGCAATACTCCTCTTCATACAGATACGATCATGAGATCTAGCTGGTTATGTGGACAATTCTTTCTCATTCAGTCATGGAGTTTCCACCACAATTAGCACAACCTTCTATCTGTATCATACCTAGTTAATTTCCAAGGGAATGTCTTCAAGATCTAAATAAGTCTTCCTGTACTCTTCCCCTATCAGGCCTATCAAAGAATATAGTGCCCACTTTGGAATGTATAAATCAAAGCATATTGCACAACTAGAAACATCCCAAAGATACCTTACAAAGAAAATCAAAGTCCTTAAATCTTTCAGGTATCCAGATAGATTAGCACAGCTCTCGCTATACTCAGCCTGGAGGCTACTGATCTGAAGTGACCTGCATCTTTTTGAGATTTGAAAGACCAGTCCTTTTTGCCTTTCTCTTGCTTTGCAAAAGTAGTAGCTTTTCAAACACCTGCATTCATACCTCTCACTTGTCCAGATTTTTGCAGAATGTCCAGATTTTTGGCCTATTCCCAGTAACATTTGTGATTTTTTTGGCAAATCATTGAGATGATCTGAGGACTGAAGTCACTAAATAATGACATACATTTGAGTTTCAGATATAAGATCCTTAAATGTATCACACAGCAGAATGCGATCCCGATCACAATAAAGGACGTCTTCTTAAATTAAATCAACGGCAGCCAAAAATAACTGAACAAAAACAGTTTATTAAAGAAAATACTCCATCCAGAACCTTAGATTAAGCGCTTTCGTCTCCAACACGGAGACTTCATCAGAATCTAAGGTATAACAACACCAAATCACTTTTATACTAAATACATTCAATTAGCTGGCATCTAATTAGATAAATTAATAAATTGATGAATAGCTTCAGTTTGTCTTAAAAAACCATGCCACAAAATGGCATGCTAAAAAATACTGGAGACATTATACGAACATTTAAAAAACCTGTATAAGTAAAAAACACACCATATAAGTATGGGAAATACACAGTAAATAGGAAAAAAAATCATAAAAAGTATATGTAATATTATTATGCATATTGTACTGTTTAAAAATTTAAAAATGATATAATTTACAGATATAGGAGGAATAGAAATATCAAGAACATCTTAGAAAAACAAGGTAATAACACACATGAGGCAAATAAGAAATGTGGGACATTTAAATGTGGTAGATGCGCACAATGTGCATTTATAGCAGGACAAAAGGAGATTGGAATACCTAGTCTTAGAACAACCCTGGTTGCCAAAACTTACAGTAGCTGTTATACAAAAGGGGGTGGTATACCTTGTTTTTTGTAAAATCTGCTGGAGCTACTATGTTGGAAAAATTGAACGACACCTACGATCCAGAATTTACGAACATAGAGACATTAGTAAACAAAATGAAAATAATGCATTGTATAGACATGTATTGGTCTGCCAAAATGCAGATTTCAAATTCTGGGTAATAGAGGAATTAAAATGTCTTGAGAGAGGTGGTGATTGGGAAACCCAACTGGAGTTAAAAGAAATGATGTGGCAGCTTAGATTGGACTCTTGTTGTGGCAAGGGCCTTAATGACCACATCTCTATTACCCCAGCATTGAAAATGCTCGCAGGTGATCCCAAGAAACACAAAAAATGAATGTTACTATATATATATATATATATATATATATATATATATGTATATATATATATATATATATATAAAAAATGAATATTATTACAATTATCAAAGAACAACAATATTATTATAGATGTTGTTTTTCTAAGGTTGTTTATGTCTAATTTTTCAAAAAACCTGAATAGATGTATACTGCTAGATGTGTCTAGCAATACACACATTGTTGGTAATAGTTCAACCTTCTCATTTAATTTAATTTAATTTTATTGGAAATAATTTTAGTGGAATTGATTTTTAAACATCTAAATATATGTATATAGTCCTTGGTCTTTCATCTTTTATGTCACAACATAAGAAAAAATATATGGAAGAGTATAGGAAAAGATATATAGGACGTGTATTTATTTGAATGTATTTATTTGAATATTATCACATATATATTTTTTTTATTATACATTTTATTTTATTTACATATATTTGATATATTTATACATTTCATATATTTATATATATTTTTTACATATATTAATGTTTGACATACTGTTTAATATACATATTTTTAAACAGTACAATATGCATAATAATATTACATATACTTTTTATGATTTTTTTCCTATTTCCTGTGTATTTCCCATACTTATATGGTGTGTTTTTTACTTATACAGGTTTTTTAAATGTTCGTATAATGTCTCCAGTATTTTTTAGCATGCCATTTTGTGGCATGGTTTTTTAAGACAAACTGAAGCTATTCATCACTTTATTAATTTATTATCTAATTAGATGCCAGCTAATTGAATGTATTTAGTATAAAAGTGATTTGGTGTTATACCTTAGATTCTGATGAAGTCTCCGTGTTGGAGACGAAAGCGCTTAATCTAAGGTTCTGGATGGAGTATTTTCTTTAATAAACTGTTTTTGTTCAGTTATTTTTGGCTGCCGTTGATTGAATTTAAGAAGACGTCCTTTATTGTGATCGGGATCGCATTCTGCTGTGTGATTTTGTGTGGAAGTTTTGGTTACTAGTTTTCGTTATCCTTAAATGTATGTTAAAATAAACCATGTTACTCTCACAACTTTCTAAGTTTTTAAGAGCAATATTTAAAATATGCCCATATTTTTGGGCCTTTGTCTCCCCATTTTGTTGGGCTTTGTGCAGATTTCATGCACTAAGAGGTATGCCAGCACTACTCTAAATCTACACCAGCAAATAAAGAGGACAAATTGAACAGAGAGGTTTCTAACTCTATGTATTACTTTGCCTGTGGAATAAGTTACCACTACAAGTCAAATAAATTGCTACTTTGATTACCTTTCAGGCTAGTCTTAGTGATGTGACTGGTATTCACCAGTTTACACCAGGGCTGTTATGTACAGCCTTACAAGATATGGGAGGTAAGCACTGTCAAGTGCTCAAAAAGGGAGGTGTAAGTTTTTGTGTCTGCTTAGATCTGCAAATGGCTAGGCGTCGTATGGTTCTTGTGATTGCTTGCCTAGTATTTGTTCCTATGTGCCCATTAGATGCACCCATTGGGTTTTGGCAGATACTTCTAGATCCAAACAGCATGAAGCTGAGAAAACATGATCACTCCATTTGGGAGATTCTGTTTCAGACAATTAACTTTGGTGTGTCTGCACCTCAAAATTTTCAGTGTGTAGTGAGTAACCGGAGGCCATGTGTTAGTTTTGTGGTTATAATGTGTGACATTTTTGTGTTTGAGCCTAATAAACTAATGAATGATTAGAGGTTAGATCCTGTGCTTCTGACTATTAAGAAATATGGGCTAAAGATAAATAAATTGAAATACTGTTTTAGCAAATCTGAAATTCAGCATTTTGGACCTTGTAACAGTGTTGACGTATCAGGTTTGATGAAAGCAAAGTTAAAGCTCTGCCTAACTTGCACAGTCATGCCAATCTGATGGAACTTTGTCAAGTGCTTGGCATGCTTAATTTCTTGAGCAAAAATGTCTGCGTGGTGGCCAGGTGTAAATGCAGATAGTGCAAAACTCGTGACCGCTTATTTCTGTGTAGAGCATAAGCCAGCTCAAAGAAAAGTATGTCTTATGACTGAAAAATTGACCAAACATCCCATAATTAGTAGTCAACGAGTGATATCTTGCTATAAGATCATATTCTCAAGGTGGTACTTACCCAAAAAAATAATCACAAACAATGGAATTCCATTTCTCCACACACAATTCTAAAACTTCAGAGAGTAAAGGTTTGTTCATACTGCACTGAATACTCACTGCCATCAATCAAATGATGCTGAAGAGAGAGCAGTACAAAATTCTTAGTCAACCAGATTCACATATTGTTTTACTGTCTTAAAGAGAAACTCTGCAAAGCTAGTGTGAATGCCTGTTCAGCTAATGTTGAACAGGCAAATCCAAACAAATGTTTCTGCACTAAAGTCAAAACTACAGCCTAGACTATTCTGTATAAAATAGTCAAAAAAAGAAATCAAAGGGCCAAACTTATATATAGCTGGTTATATAGTAGAAGGCATTGTACCTGTTCTCTACCTGGAACTGGACCAAGCAGTTCACCTCAAACTGGAGGGGAAAGAAGAATGGAAGATGACATGTGACAGTGGAAATGTCCACTAAACCCAGGTCATATTTAATGCAAACAGATGATGGAGCCATTGTAAAGAGAAATGGGAGACTCATTCAGGCCACATATGAGATGCTCAGCCTAGAGAGTGGCATTTTGTTTTCTGCATATGTTTTTCTGAACTGAAAGAGCAACGGTTCCTCATTGGATCATGTTTGCAGTGGCCCATAACTATATGGGACTTATTCTGCCAAACATATTGGGCATCTGGTCAGTCTACAAAGCTCCAGGCTCCTTTCTCACACATAGTACATTCACCATTAGTACAAGAATGTATGTTGGTATAAGAAAAAGATGTACAGGTATGCCAAATATCAGAAAACTCTTGCCAACATGCAGCTTATACAACCTCTTGTCAATTTAGTGGCATTAGTACTGGCGGTTGGCTTCAGCTACAATTTCTGGCCAATAAGTATCCCCACTGGGGAACTTTCCTTTTACTCTTCAGTTTCAAAATTGTCATATGTCTGTCAGAAAGGGCAAATGTGCCTGTGATGGACCAGTTCCCTATAAGAATGCTCATGCTACCTGTGTGTTTTGTCTGGGTGAACAGCACAACATCAGGTCCTGTCAAATCTGTTCTTTCCTTTATTCCTAAAACAGTATATTGTAAGTTAAACTCCCTAAAGATTCTCCCTTTAAAGTAAATGCCTCAGTGACTTGGTACATCTTACCATGGCATCAGATTCCATTTCAGTGGACCTTCCTCCTCAGGAAAAAAAAAAGAAAGATATCTGAACAGGAGGTTAGTGAAGAATCACATATGTCTACCTCTTCTGTGGTCTGAGACTGAAGACTCCATTTAGATGATTATGCTGCCCTTCGTCCCTCTCTGCTGTACACTCTGACATGTCCCCTCTGGAAGTTGATAAGGGCCAGGAGCATTGCATGTCCCTTTAACTATATGTCAGGCAGAACCATGTTTTGCATTTTCTGAGGGGTGAGGGAGGCATACATTAAGTACTGGTGAGGGATGATGTAAATGGGCCACTTATGGAGATCCACTCTCTGGATTCCTTTCCCAAAACTGTAAGACTCGAGACCCCCTAAAAAGCATGCACAGAAAACTAAGCACCTCTCTCCACCTAGCCCTTCCATTGAAATGACTCCAAGAAGGATTAGTCAGTATTGCACAGGGCTTTTTAAAGCTATTCAGTCTCTATGGCCTTCTCTTCCAACTTCTATTCCTGTGAAATGAAAGAAAACTCCTTTCTCTGAAGACTGCACACTCTCTCTCTCAGACTTTGGTTTGAAGGGCTTAGACTACATTTCTGTTATCCTAACTCTTTGCGAGTCTAAATCTGAGGATAGTCTTTCCTCGGATTCTCTTAATGAGAATATATCTTCTAGAGGGCAATCTCCAAAATGGAAAATTTCTTTGTGAGGGAAGGTAAGGAAGTTTCATAGTCTAGTCTCAAAAAAGGGTATTATAAGCTCCTTAGCATGGACTTCCCAAAGCCAGTGACCATCCCTCCTGTCTTGGGAGCTTTAGAGGATGTCAGTTCAGCATCAGACTCCCCAGACACCCATCCCCCTGCTGCCAAAAAACTAACACATTCTACAGGGGTGCCTGATGCACACTGTTCTTTACAAGATCCCTATTACAGACCCTGTTGTAGTATTTTTGGATGGAGGCTTGTTCCAAATCATTTTCCTTTAACAATCCTATTCCAAATGATAAGGATAGTCTTGCCTTTGACAGGTTTGGGAAGAAGGTTTATGCATTTTCTACTTTGGTTTTCAGGACAATTAATTTCTAAGAGCATATGCCTAAATGCTTGTAGTCTGAAACATTGCTCATGTGATCAAACTGTTTTTCAGGCTGTAAATAACAGTAAAGGCTCATACAAGCAAATGCTTTCACTGGAGTTTTTGCCTCCATTTTGTATGGGATCATGGTGTAGCAGGGTAAAGAAATTATTCCCTTACCCCACTATTGTGCAGTCTGAGTTAGTGTGTATAAAATATAAATAAAAGATTGTTTAAAAAATAATATTTTTATTGAGTTGCTCCATGAAGAGTGAACACTTTGCAAAAGAAACAGATAAGCTGATTTCAGAAAAGCATTAGAGGTTGGTTTTGCTGATTTTGGTAATGAGGTACCAGAAGTAGTAGCAGGAATCAGCAGAAGCAGCATTGAATGCTTTTCTGAAATCAACATGTCTGTGTTCATGTTTTATATTATGTTAAGACGGAATGTTCTACCTGTTGAGATACCAGGTGTTTCTTTTTTTAGCAAATTAATACAGCCAGACGGTATGCCTGCCAATGCTTACATGCAAACGCCACGAATAATATGCCTATAATATTAGCTACTTCCTAAAATGCCAAGTACATCGTCAGGCACATTAACTTATGCTTAGACTACCAACACAATAATGAGATGATCAAACATATATGACTAATGCAATGTTTTCTGTGAGACATTGTATAAGCTTTACTTGTCAAAAAATTCAAAGTAAAAAAAAAAAAAATAGTTGTTACTACTACTGCTACTGTCGGCCATGCTTCTTATAGGAGAACTCCACTCAAAAGTCAAATTTTTCTTTCCAAAAAGTGATTTTTCTTCCCTATAATCCAGCACTAAACACTTCACCTACATAAAAAAAAATCACTTAATAAATATGCTTGCCTTTCTTTCCTGCATCTGTCTCATCTGTTCATAGGTTCATAGGTAGGTACTAGGCTGTTGGCCCTAGGGCCTATATAAGCCTAGGCAAATGGTACCCTGGCTTTTGCCATGCAAGAAAATTATTTTCCTGTGCCCCTGTTAAGCAGAGCCACAGAAGTGATCCCCGGGGTGAATTTCCCATCTCCCATCCAATCATCAAGATTTTTCTTGAAGAATGTTAATGAGGAGCTTTGTTTGATATAGATAGGTAGTTTGTTCCAGAGTATGGGAAGTCTCTGAGATAGGAATCTATCCCTCCAGCATGTTCTGTTTATTGTGGTAACAAGATTTAAGTCCCTAGAGTGTGTAGCTCAGAGGGATTGGGATTTCTTTACGTGGAGCATGTCCAACAGCTCTGGGTTTGACATAGCTTTGTATGTTAGGCAGAGATTGCCTCTGAGTATGCGATATGCGACATAGTTAAGCTGGAGTTTGTTGAGACAATCTGCGTAGGGCATCTGTTTGAGGCCAGTAATTCTCTTTGTGAGGTATTTCTGTGGCCTTTCCAGTTGTAGATGTCTTGTGAGGTACATACCAAAAGGGGCGTTGTACTCTATAATGGGTCTAATGAGTGATGAGTAGAGGGGAACAATGACCTCTTTTTTCCTGGATGAAAAACCTTTTGTGATGAGGTGTGCCACATAGAAGGATTTCCTGACTACTGTGGCGATGTGGTTATCAAAGGAGAGACTGCTATCCACCTGTGTCCCAAGGTCTCTTATCACACTTTCGGTGTTAAGTAGACTACCGCCTATATGGTAGTTCATGGGTACAGAGTTTTTACCAAAAGGGATGACAATGCACTTTTTGGCATTGAGTCCATGGCTTTAACACCAGGCATCTGTCTCAGTGAGGCCCTTTTGTAGGATGTCCACATCATTAGGAGGTTTGATTATGGCTCCTAGTTTGCAGTCATCTGCGAACTTTGTTAGCCAAAGACCTTCTGTGCTAGCCTGTACTTCAGAGAAGTGGATACCAAACAGGGGAGGACCTAGGACTGAACCCTGTGGTACTCCACTTGTCACTGGTCTGAAGTTGGATTTAGAGTCTGCTACTTTCACAGTGTGGGTTCAGTCAGTAAGTCAGATGGCAACCCATCTTGTGACATAGGGATTTATACCTAGTTTAGTGAGTTTGTCTATAATTCCAGAGTGGGGGATGGTGTCAAAACCCTTGGCGAGATCTAGATAGGCTGTGTGTACCACCTTACCCTCATCTACAACTTTGATGACCGCTTCAAAGAAGTCTATCAGGTTTGGGAGACATGATCTGCCCTTTACAAACCTGAACTGGGTAGGGTCCAGAGTTTGGAGATTACCAATGTCATTGTTTATAAGTTCCATGATACGCTCCATAGCCTTGCAGACCAGGCTCGTCAGGCTAATGCGGCGGTAGATGTTCTTCGTGTTTCACTGTTGCAGTCATAACTGTAGGGTGCTCCTGCCGGCAGGCAGCCCGAGGTCGGCCAGAATCCCAAAGTCTGGGTCCGGCGTCTGCTGTACAAGCTAGTACTCTGACGTCAGTACGCTCTGGTACATAGCCCTCAGCCGACGCCATCTTCTCCAGTCTTTCTTGCCGTGCGGTGGAAAGCAGCTCGCAAGTCGTTGGTTGGCGATTTTCGAACAGCGTATTTTGTTGTTGTCGGTCCAAAGTTCTTACTTCTCTTCTCAAAGCTAAGTACCCCGTTGGGGAATCTTTTTCTTGTTCCTCCGATGTCAGAAAAAGTTAATAATTGTATATCGTGTGGGAAACAAATACTTCATAAAGATTTCCACTCTTACTGTCTACCTTGCTTAGGCCCTGACCACGACGTTTCTTGTTGTCGGTTCTGTGCCAGGTTCAATTCTCGTACTATCAAGCGCAGGTACGATTGGGCTCTAAATTATTTTGGCAGACGCTTCAATTATCGAATGTTGTCGGACTCTACCGGAATTCAAAAGAAGCGCAAAGACAAAGACAGGCCTCCGAGGTCCAAACAGGACTCGTTGCAGCTGGAGCCAGCGTCCGATTCGGCTGTCGTCAGTGAGGCGCTTTTGCAGCCCCTGTCATCTGCCACTTCTGAACCGATAGCCAATACGGACTCCCATGGGGAGCCATCAAGGCCTACTATTTTAACTGCTGCAGGACCTTCGGACGTCGCTCCCTCAGATGGGTCCGGAACCGCTGTGCAGGTACCGGCTTCTGAGGGGGTTTTCAGGCCTACTCACATCACTATTTCAAAGGCAAAGACAAAGACTCCTGTTAAGTCTAAAGTTCCTGCCCAAGCTACTTCTGAATCTACTCCCAGGACACAGAAGCAATTATTAAAGATGGCTGAAGATTTACTTACCATGATTAGGGGTTCTCACCCCCCACCTGAAAAAGGCCTCGACAGGATGTTCCTCTGGATTCCTCTGACCAGGCTTCTGTATCTTCTGTCTCTTCCTCTGATCAGGAGTATTCTTTTCCTCCTTATGAGGATTCGGATGCTGAGGACTCTTTGCCCTCTGCCTCTCTGCCTGAAGATTTCTGTTTTGGGGAAACCTTGCATGAGATGAGGGAACATTTTCATTGGGAGGGTCAGGAGTATTCTGCTTCCAAGAAGAGGCTTAGAGAATTCCTTCTTCTTCCTCAACATAGGCCTTTAGCTATCCCTCCTGTTCTTGACATTGTGGATGATGCTTTTTCTGAGGCTAATTTGAATCCTGATTCCATGCCTCCTGCTCCTTCTAAGCCTGATAGGTTTTATAGGGTTCCTGACTCATTTATTCTTATTTAAGAACCCTTCTGCGGATCCTGAAACTATTTCTCAGGGCTCTAAGGCTGCTAAGGTTGCTACTTCTAAGAATCCTATTCCCTCTGAGAAGGATTCTCGTGCTTTAGACAGGTGGGGAAAAAGGTATATACTTCTGCTACCCTGTCTGTAAGGGCTTTAAATTGCCAGTTTCATATGTTTAAGTATCAGCAATTTCTTTTGTCTGTTTTAAAGCAAAAGCTTGCTTCCCTTCCTGCATGTGCAGAGGATAAGGAACTTCAGGATGTATTGCATGCAACTGAACAAGTGAACAAACATAGTTTGCATTGTGGTTTTGATGCCTTGGATGCTTCTTTCAGGGCTGCAGCCTCTGGTACTGTTATCAGGAGACATGCCTGGCTTCATGAACAAAGTTTACCTGAACAGGTTAAGGCTAAGTTATTAGATGCCCCTGTTCAACACGATGTTCTTTTTAGATCTAAAGCTGAGGAGGTTATTAAAAAGATGGAAGAAAAGGCAAAATCTATGCAAACTATAAAAGATTTCTTGCAAGTTCAGCCTCCTAGATTTTCCAGGAATTGGCCCTCCAAAAATTGGTCCTTTCCCACGTCTGACAGGCCTCAAAGGGGAAGATATAGACGCTCCAGAGGTCGTGGTCAAGCTCAGGCCTCTTACAGATCTTGACAGTGGACTGCTTCTTCACCTAGAAGGGGAGAAGACAGATCCCAATCTCAAAGAAAACAAACTCAATGACTCTCTCGGTTGGGCTACAGGACCCCTTCACCTGGATGCCCCTCTCGGAGGAAAACTGTCTCTTTTTTACAGAAATTGGACTCGTATTACCCAGGACAGATGGGTATTGGACATGATTTTAAAAGGCTACAAATTCCACTTTCATACTCTGCCAAGGGCTTACGGTTGGCCAGATCTGCCAAAACATCAATGGTCAGAGGCCTTAAATCAAGTGGATGCTCTTCTGGCCATGAGAGCCATAGAGCCTGTTCCACTTTCAGAGATGGGAAAAGGTTTTTATTCAAGACTGTTTCTGGTTCCAAGAAAACAAAGCTCATGGAGACCTATTCTGGACCTTTCTGTGTTAAACACCTTTTTGGAAATTCCAAAATTCAAGATGCTTACTCTGCAGCAACTAATTCCAATGCTGTCTCAGGACGCCTGGATGGTGACATTGGACTTAAAGGAAGCCTACTTATACATTCCCATCAGGCAGGAATGCAGGAAATTCCTCAGATTCAAGGCAGGTTCGAGACACTTTCAATTCTCTGTACTGCCCTTTGGTTTATCTACTGCGCCCAGAGTCTTTACCAAGTGCCTGGCACCAGTAGTGGCTTATTGCAGACTTCAGGGGATTCAGATTTACCCCTATTTGGACGACTGCCTTATTCAGGCAGACAGCAAGGATCTTCTTCTTCAACATCTGGAATTTGTTCAACGTCTTCTCTTCCTTCTGGGATTCTCAGTGAACACAAAAAAGTCACATTTGATCCCTTCTCAACAAATGGTGTTCTTGGGAGCCCTCTTAAATACGACCTTACAAAGGGCCTTCCTCACTCCAGAAAAACAATCACAGCTGGCTTCAATTTTCAACACCTTGGCAACTCTATCTCAGCTCACTGCAAGGAAATTCCTGCAGGCTCTGGGCTACATGGCTTCCTGCATTCTGTTGATTCCAAATGCAAGGCTTCATATGAGAAAGCTTCAATGGTATCTGAAAAGTGTATGGTCACAGCTTTACCACGATCTGGACATTTTGATTCCTCTGATCCCCTGCCTCCAAGAAGGAGTTCCTCTGGTGGTCCAGGGTGTGTGCTTTAAACGAAGGAAAGCCTTTTCGTCTACCTCAACCTTCTCAAATCATAACCACGGACACCTCAGATTATGCTTGGGGAGCACACTTTCTAGACAGTTGCCAGCAGGGAACCTGGACAAAGGACCATCTTCACTGGCACATCAATCTGAAGGAAATGTTGGCAGTTCAAAATGCTCTTCTAGCCTTCAAGAACTTTTTGCAACCAGGGCCTCTGTTAATTCGCACAGACAACACCACAGTCATGCGGTACATAAACAAGCAGGGGGGGTTCTCATTCGTACCCCCTTTGCAGACTAGCTATGGCTTTATGGGACACAGCTCTAAATCTGAATCTACATCTCCAGGCTCAATTCATTCCAGGAGAACACAATCTCTTAGCAGACAGCCTGAGCAGAAACATTTCAGATCCTCACGAATGGATGCTAGACACCAACTTATTCAACAGGATTACTGCAGTTTGGGGATGTCCCCAGATAGATCTGTTTGCATCCCATCTCAATCATCAACTGCCTCGCTTTTGCACCAGGTCCTTCCACAAAACTGCTTGGAAAGTGGATGCCCTGTCCTTCAGCTGGAGAAGCCTTTCGGGATTATGCCTTCCCTCCTCTTCCTCTACTACCTCGGGTATTACTGAAGATAAAACAGGACAAGCCCAAGTTCCTCATCTTGATTGCTCCAAATTGGCCTCGACAGTTTTGGTATCCAACTTTAAAGCACCTGTTCTTGGAGCCTCCTTGGATTCTTCCTCTGAACCCTTCTCTTCTGTCCCAGCATCAGGGTCGGTTACTACATCCCAATCTCAAGACCCTTTGCTTGGCAGCTTGGCTCTTCAAAGGAATTTGATTTCTTCTAGTCTTCCCAAACAAGTTTTGGATGTTCTTCTGGAAGCTAGACGGCCTAGCACTAGGAAATCCTATGCCTCTAAATGGAAGAGGTTTTGTATTTGGATGCAGGACCGAGGCTCGGACCCTCTGGTGCCTGATCTCTCTTCTATTTTGCTTTACCTTTCGGATCTTTTGTCTAAAGGACTTTCCTTTTCTACCGTTAAGATTCATGCTTCTGCTATTTCTGCTCATTTCAATTCTGATCCTCCTGTTTTTTCTCATCCTTTGGTGAGACAATTCTTGAGAGGGGCCAAGAATTTAAGACCTCCCAGAACCCCTCCTGTTCCTGCTTGGGATCTTAACTATGTTTTAGAAAATCTTACTTTGCCTCCTTTTGAGCCTGCTGCATCTTCAGATATTAAGTTTTTATCTTGGAAGACAGTTCTTTTGTTAGCATTGACTTCTGCCAGAAGGGTCTCAGAGTTGCAAGCTCTCATGGCTGTGGAACCATACCTTATTTTCCACCAGGACAGAGTATCCTTGAGGACTAATCCTACTTTCATGCCTATGGTGATTTCGAAAGTGGCTTTAAATCAGACAATTCACCTTCCTACTTTCTTTCCTAATCCTCAAAATAAAGGGGAAAGGATTTTGCATTCATTGGATGTGCACAGACAGTTACGATTTTACCTGGACAAGACTAGGGAGTTCAGAAAATCTAATCAATTGTTTGTTTCTTTTGCCTCCAGTTCTCTTGGAAAAGCGATTTCAAAACAAACTATTTCCAAATGGACTGCTTATGGAATCAGATTTTGTTACACTCATCATGGGAAACAGTTTCCAGGTACTGTGAGAAGTCATTCTACTAGAGCAGCTGCCACTTCTACAGCTTTTCTCAGAGGAGTTCCTACCAAGGATATCTTGGAAGCTGCCTCTTGGAGTTCTGTGCATACTTTTTCCAAGCACTACAATCTCCCTCTGTATTCTAAGACCAGGGCAGGCTTTGCCTCTGCTGTTTTGCAGGGTCTTCTTGCTGCCCCTTCTTCTGTTTAATCCTCCTCCCCTTTTTCACTGCTTTGGGATTCCACCCTACAGTTATGACTGCAACAGTGAAACACGAAGAACATAGTACAGTTGTGTACACCTACCATAAATGTAGATGTTCGAGTGTCTTCACTGTTGCAGTCGGGGTTTCCCTCCCTCCTATCCCCTTTTTTTCTCTTATTTGTGGTGTATTTGTGTTTCCTTGTTGGATTCATTTCTGATTTATTGGGACTTCTGACATCTAGGGCAAGAAAGGCTGGAGAAGATGGCGTCGGCTGAGGGCTATGTACCAGAGCGTACTGACGTCAGGGTACTAGCTTGTACAGCCGACGCCGGACCCAGACTTTGGGATTCTGGCCGACCTCGGGCTGCCTGCCGGCAGGAGCACCCTACAGTTATGACTGCAACAGTGAAGACACTCGAACATCTACATTTATGGTAGGTGTACACAACTGTACTTTCCCATGGTCTGTGGTGGCTCCCCTTTGTGGAGTGGGATAACTGTTGCTGTGCGCCATTCAGTGGGCACAAAGCCTGAGGTGAGGCTATGATTGAACATGGTACTTAGGTGGGGTTTCAGTTCATTCTGTAGTTCATGTAGAACGCAGCCTGGGATGTTGTTGGGTCCCATGGATGCCGTGTTCCTGGCTTTGGAGAGTGTGCTTTTTACTTGTGCAGCCGTGATTACAGGTACTTTGCATTCTTCTGGTATAGAGATGGGCCCTTTAGGGGATGAGAGAGGGGTAAAGTTAGCACTGAACCTATCTGCCAGGATGTTGGCAATATCAGCTAGTTCTGTATATTTAGTGCCATTGTGCTGTAACTCAGAGCAGATCTGAGTGTTTCCATTGAGATTCTTGACATAGCTATAGAATGAATTGTGGTTGTCTTTAGAATCAGTGGCAATTTTGTTTTCGTAACTAGCTTTGGAGGATTTTATGAGGGATCACAGCTTCTTACGGAGGCTGACCACGGAGTTCCTCCAATCATGGGATTTTACTCTTTTTTTGCAACAGTTTCTTTCTTTTGCTGTAGAGTTTGTTTATAGCAGGGGACCACCAGATTGGCTTCCTTTTTTTGGAGGATAGCATCTTGGTTCTGTTAGAGATTGCACGATCCGTGCACTTGTGTAAGTGCTTATAAAGTGCAATTGTATAGGATTCAGCAGTCGTATCTCTCTTGCCCATCAGAATGGGTGTTGTGAAGTTTGCCACTTCTGTCTTAAGAAGCGTGAAGTTTGCTTTGGAGAAATTTGTAATGGTGGTTTCCCTAATGGGGGGTGGGGCTGGGATGTGGATGTCTAGGGTGATTTGCTTGTGGTCGGATCTGACCAACGAGGAATTGACCTCTGGTGTGGAACACCGGTTGCCCATGTTGGTAATGACCAGGTCTAGGATATTGCTGCCCCTGGCTGCAAAGAGTGGCACAGTAACTGTTAGGTCACTTATTCCAACTACAGAGCTATTAAGAAAACAATGCCTCTTAAACAATGACGTTTAAATGCGCCTTATCAGTTACAGATTGTCAGCATCACACCTCAGATGAACAGTGCAACTTGGATTGTGAACAAAGGCAGAGCTTTCAAGATTAGTTTTCAGATGAAAATGTCTTTCCTTTTAATAAAACCCAGTGCCACAAAGAAGGAATGCAAATATGTTTATCTAACTCTTCTTTCTGTCAGGATTTAATTTAGCATTTTTTTTGCACTGTTATTTCTGTAAACGTACATGTTTCTTCTGGTGTTTTGAATTTTTGCACTGTATACATTGTTTTGTTGAGACGAATCTTTTGAGTTGGTGAAAACAGATTAACATCAAAGAATTTAATTCTAGCTACAATATTTAAAACTGTGAATAGAACACAAACCATCTCAGCCCAACTAACACCTATGAATCACAGGGGTTAGAGTTCTCACACTTGAACACTGAACAGTTGTTACTTTGAAAAGAACAATTAACTCAGCTACATTTTCAAGCCTGTCATTCAAACATTCCTTAAAATGCTGTAACAGAGATGGCCACTAATGAAAATCAAAGAAAGCACAGTAAATAAAAATGCAGATTGATGCTGATAGTGGAAACTAGGCAATCACAGCAGTGTTATAAACCGATGAGAGAGAAAAGTACAATAAATGATCACCTCATCATAAGGATTTCTTTTTGTCCCTCTAACATGACATGAGGAAGGCGAAGGCATTAGCTGTAAAACAAAATAATGCTAGCCATGGCAGCCTCCTTCAGATTATTTTCGGGTATAACAAATTAGAAAATAACAGTAACCATTTACTTTGCTACAGAGGCATTAGCAATGCAGAAAAGTTCAACACTGGCTGAAAAACATGCTTTTTCAGTTTTTGGGCACAGTTCTCCTTTAATAGGAAAGAGAGAGAGGAGAATGTATTATCTCTCCAGTTTATGGCTTCTGGTTATTCTCAGCCCTACTATATGGATAATATATTCTCTCAAGTGTTTGTGTGTGTGTAGGAAATGAAATACGGAGATGCAAGTGTGTGTGTGCGTATTTGTGTTTTCTAAGAACAAAACGAAACTCGCGTAGTGGTCACACTGGCTTCAATAAATAACTTGTAAAATGTAGTCGAAATGCTGATAACATTTATTAAGCATAAAGCATTTAAAGTCAGGAGAACAGTAAGCACTTTTGCCACTTGTAGTGTCTGTGTCATTATTATTAGAATGCTTTTTTATTGAATCTGGCTTTTTGAGGCATTTCTGCTGTCTTGTGAGAGCATGACAGAACCACAGAAGGACTGAGAGAGAGAGAGAGCCACAACCTCAACGTCTATAAAAAGTATTTTAATAGAAAAAAAAATGCCTTTTAATTTTTCGTGTTTTCAGTCATTTTAGCTTGTCTAAAATGATTGCTGTTTTGGTGGTCGGTATTTTGAATATTCAATAATATATTTGTCTAAATACCTACTTTTGTCGACATGCAGCCATCTTTAGTTAGCCTTTTCAACTCAGAGGCCAAAACTAGTTTGCTGGACATAGTTAATTCTACTTTCCAAATCACAACACACATTCCTTTAAGTGTTCTGATGATGACATTGATGTTTCTAGGGCGGCTGCTACCGAAACATTTATGCGTAGAAATGACTGGGTGAGACTGCAGAACTTCTCTGAAGATGTGAAGGCTCAACCTTTAAATGCCCCACTTGATAAAGATCTCTCTGGACATTCTTCAGCTCAGGTTCTTTCTGAAGTTGGGTGAGAGAGGAAATCAGATACAGGAAGTTAAGCAACTGTTTTTGTCCACTGTTCAAGTACCAGATAAATTGTCTTTCTAACCCTGGACCTTTCTTTCAAAAGTCATTTAAATCCACCCAGCAAAAGTCTTCCAAGTAATATTTTAAGAAAAAAAGCAGTGTAATACAAAAAAGAAAATAAACTGATCTCAAGGACCTCCTTTCAAAATCAAAAACAATGACTGACTGTTCCTTGCATCCTTCCAGTATTAGGGCACTTGAGAACTAAGTATCATCCTATCAATCCCATCCATCCCAAGCATCCTGAACTTTTCCTTGCTGCAAACTTTTAGGAAGCAGAAAACAAGCTCTTACCAGACCTGCAGCTACATTAGCATTACCATACCAGCTCTGCTATGGTACCACACTATCACCTAACAATTACCATAGTACAAGGGTCTGTCTAAGTTAGAATTACAAATTGATTACATGACAGGTCTATGATACCTTATGTACACTTAAAGTGAAAGAATGAATGCTGACATGCTGTGGCTTCATGACACACACACACACACACACACACACACACACGCAACACGCACACACACTCCTCAGTCCCTCCCCTCTCCTTTTTTGCCCCCATTTTCCCAATATTACTTTTTTTCTTTTCTTATCTCATTATCATTCTGCCTCTCTCTCTTTTCAAGAAGCCATAACTGAACAAGACAGCCCGTAGAAAATTGGCCCAACCAGGGCCCAAGCCCATGGCAAGCCACAGGTTTAGGCATTGATGTGCATGCATTTTTCTACATTTTCAACATTTATTCAATGGTAAAAAAAAAAAAAAAAAAAAAAAAAAAAAAATTCAGTTTTTTTTTTTTTCAAAAAATAAGTTGTTGCCAAAGCTTAATTTTTAAAGCTGACAAAACAATGGGGGCCTCCACAGATTCAATGATGATTATCATGGTCTTTATCTGGTCCAGTCCCATACCAGACCCCAAGACAGTATAATGAATGTCTGAATGTCTGTTATATATGTGATATATCTTTTTTACTTCTGTTGAGGGTGTTTTACTTGTACAGTACATTCTGGTGTTGTAAAGACTAAAGATGTACCTGACCCCAAATAATGTCGTGAAGGGATAATTAAATACACACACACACACACACACACACACACACACACACACACACACACAGTCGAGCAGGTTTTGTACTTAATTCAAAATTTAGCATGCATTATTGGGTGCGTGCATATAAATCCAGACACATGAACAGTGTTGTTTACACACAGATCAAACAGCAGATAGAAAGATGATCAGTGTTTGGCATAGTTTATATAAATAGCCATACCTGATTTCTGAGACTGTGTTACTGGCCACATTTCACAGACCTGTCACTGGCTGATTGCGTCCCTGTCCACAGACCTATCTTCCTGAACCTGTCACTGTCCCTGCTTTCTGACTGTTTCACAGACCTGTCCTGATTTCTGATTCCTGTCACTGTTCCTGATTTTCACCTTCCCTCCCCCCTGATTGTTTCTACTTTTACCACTTTTTTTTTCAAAAAAGTCTGATTTGCTGGTAAAAAATCAGAATTCACAACAAATCTATCAAATAAGTACATATATTTTGTAAATAAATTATTGTCCAAAATGTTGATGTGATGCAAAATACTTATATTCAATTTGTTAACATTAAATCAATTAGTATATTTTTTTATTCCTGATTCTGAGCCTTTGATCTATTATTTTTGGGATTGTATTAAATTCTTAAGCAAATAATATAGAGTTTCTGGTATTCTGGTACTAGTGTATACAGGATAAAACTGGAAAGTATGATGGATGAAGAAGTTATAAGCTCTTCTTCTTGTGTGCACTGAGGTAAGTGTAAGTTACTCTGAGCTGCTCTGAGACATATAGAGTTCTTAAAATCAATGTTGTTCATCCTATTCATACTCTGACTCGTCCCCACTCAATTATGTTGTTCATCGGGAGGCATCATAATAGAATTGGCTTTTTGTATATTTTTTTTTTTGCAGCAGCAGCACCCTTTTATCCTAGCGCTCCCCAAGGAGCGATTAAGGGGGGCCCCTGTTCAAAGATTCCTGAGGGGCCTCTGCAGGCTGGCTATGTGGTTAGTTTTAGCAAAAAAAAAGTCAGGGTTTTAACTAAGCCAGGGTTCAAAGCAGGGGTTTAAAAGTAGGGGTGGTCGATGCCTGTTGCTTAGTAGACCTGTTGTTACAACCAAATTTTAAGGGAGATATAAAGATATAAACCAAATTTTATGGGTTATATAGTTTATTAAGTATGCGTGTACTAGCTTGCTTGGTTTTACAGACATGTGACAAAATTGACAAAATATCAAGATAACTTCAGTGTGTGGGGGCCCAGGGGAACAGGGGGGCCCCGCAATTCACAGGGTTCGCTGGTGCCTAAAACCGGCTATGCTTGCATCTCCCTCCTCGCCCTGCTTTTCTTCCCCAGCTATCACGTAGTATTACCTGCTGGCCTCACCTCTGGAAATAACATCAGACACTTTATTTCTAAAATAATTCAGCACAGTTCTAAACTTCAGAGGGCATCCTTCTTATTAAAGCCAGGATCCCTCTTCTTCCAAATTCATTTTTTTCTTCAAATTCTTTCAGATCTGTTGTCTCGGAGTTATAGAGCAATGTCCTACATCCTGTCAAGTTAAAGCCTTCTAGTCAAGAATGTTTCTGGTTCTCAGTAAATCCACCTGGAAAACTGTTTGACCTTTCATGATGTAATACCTTCTCCCAGTTCCGAAATTCAAAATGCTGACCTTGCAAACATTTTTCCTCTGCTGTCATTCAAGGCTATTTTAGTCATACTTGATATCAGAGATGCCTGTGTGCACAGGCCTATTTAAAAAATAAATGCAGCTGTTCTTTAAGATTCTTTGCCTTGGTATTGCACTTTCAGTTTACATCTTTACCCTTTGTTCTCATCACCATCCCAAGAGTCTTCATGAAGTGCCTCACCTCAGAAATTAACCTTCTGCAGACTTCAAAGTATTCGCATTCACACCTGCTTGGATGATTACCTCATAACAGCTTCCTCAACCTAAGAAATTCTGGCATCTCTCTCCACTTTACCGTACTCTGTTCAGCAACCTGGGCTTTAAACTAAACTTGAAAATGTCATGCTTAACCACTGCCCACAGGATAGTTATTCTTTGTTGTCTTAACATCTCTCTGATGACAGCATTAGTTACCGTAGGGAAAGTGTTGTCTTACTATCCCCCTTTCTTAAATCTGTCCGGTACATACCAAAGGTGACATACTGTATGGTGGGCCTGATGAGGGCCAAGTACAATGATATGATGACCTCTCTGGACCTAGATGCCAAGCCATTACTTATAAGTTGAGCAACGTAGAAGGATTTTCTTACTACCTTGGACACATGTTGGTCAAAGGCCAAGTTACTATCTACATGAGTTTCCAGATCCTTGACTAGCGAATCAACTTTTAGAGGTACTTTATTGATTATGTAGTTACCCTGGGATGCAGACTTCTTAAAAGGTACTACAATGCATTTCTTGGCATTGAATTTTAAGCCATGCCATCAAACATTTGTCTGTTACATCTTGGGGGGAGGGGGGGGTTATTCGGTCTCTGCATCCTATCTGCTGTCATCTGTGAACTTGATCAGCCAGAGATGCTTTTAACATTGACTTTGACCTCTGAGAAGTAGATGCCAGAGAGGATTGAGTCCAGCACAGTGGCCTGAAGTACTGCACTGATGACCACCCTCTTTCTGGAGGTGATCTCACAGATCCTAACCTCTTGGATGCTATGAGCCAACTAGCTATCCAGGATGTTATAAAGGGGTTTACGCCTAGTTCCGTAAGTTTAACAATGCCAGAGTGGGGTATTGCATCAAATGCTTTAGCTAGATCAAGTTACAGTGTGCACCACTTTCCTGTCATCCATCGCCTTAGTGACCTTTTCAAAGAAGTCTACTCTGTTCAGTAAACATGAACGTCCTTTGACAAAGCCAAATTGGTATGGATTTGGTCTCTGGTGGTTTCTTATGTCTTTGTTGATAATTTCTGTCATTCATTCATTGGCATTGCAAATAAGACTAGCCAGTCTAATGGGTCTGTAGGTCCAGAATCTGTTGAAGGCCTTCCGTTATGAAAGGAGATGACCATCACAATCCTCTATTCTCATAGCAGAAAGCCTGTTTTAAGATAGGGTTGCCACCTTTTCAGCGGGCCAAAGTGGGACATAGGGGTGTGGCCAATATGACACTGGCCACACCCTCTACCATGACATCACCACAGGAGCAGTGAAGGAGATGCTGTTATGGGTACGACGGATGGCTGCTGGAGTGGCTAGCTAGCTGGCTGCTGGAGTGGCTGGTTGGCTGGCTGCTGAAGTGGCTAGCTGGCTGGCTGCTGGAGTGGCTAGCTGACTGGCTGGTTACTGAAGTGTCTAGCTGGTTGGTGGGAGTAGCAGCTGGATGGATGAATGACTGGATGGCTGGCTGAATGGATGGCTGGCTGGCTGCATGGATGGCTGGCTGGCTGCATGGATGGCTGGCTGGCTGCATGAATGGCTGGCTGGCTGCATGAATGGATGGCTGGCTGCATGAATGGATGGCTGGCTGCATGAATGGATGGCTGGCTGCATGAATGGATGGCTGGCTGCATGAATGGATGGCTGGCTGCATGGATGGATGGCTGGCTGCATGAATGAATGGATGGCTGGCTTGCTGGAAGAATGGCTGGCTGGCTGCATGAAGGGATGCATGGCTGACTGGTTGGCTGCATGAATGTCTGGCTGGTTGAATGAATGGATGGCTGGTTGAATGGATGGATGGCTGATTGGCTCGTTAGAAAAAAAAAAATCTTTTTTTTTTTTTTTTTTTTGCGGCTGTAGAAGCGCTTAAAACAAAGCGCTCCTACAGCTGCGATCTTTGCAGGGCTCTTCCTGCCCCAATCCCCACCCCTTTCTTGAATTGCAGCCAATTGCTGCATGAATTACAGCACCCGGACTTAACAGGCAGCAGCTTTGCCTGCAGGTCCGGGTTGGTGACATAACTGAATTGCCATGGAAAAGCTGGAAGTAATTGCGGCTTTTCCACGGCAGTTCAGTGCAATTGAAAAGCGGGACTTTCCACGTCCCACTACTTTCCACAGTGGGCAACGGGATGAGGCAGCTCAACACGTGAGTGTCCCACTGAAAACAGGATGGGTGGCAACCTTATTTTAAGACCACAGTTAAAAGTAGTGACTCCAGGGGGTCCTGATAAGTCATATTTTATGTGCATTTAGACTGTTCAGTAGGCATACCAGAATGTTATCGGGCCCATTGAGGTTGCATTCTTGAGTTTAGTGACTGCAGCCAGGACATGCTCTCTAGTTGTAGTTGGAGGGTTATGTTTGAGAGTATTTCATGAGAGATGGTTTGGGGTGAGAGACGGGTAAAATTGGAACTGAATTTGTCCACTAAGAAGTTTGTTATATCACCAGGCTCTGTAAATGTGTTATTAACCACCAGTTCATCTCATTGCAATGTGCTGCCCTTGAGGTTTCTGACTTTGCTAAAGAAGGCCTTATGGTCATCTTTCACCTGGGAGGCTATCCAAACCTCTAAGCTGGCTTTGTTTGACCTAATTAGCCCTCTTTGTTGCCCACTTTTTTTGATGAGAGTCTTTATCTTAGAGAATTACCCCTCCTGATTTTTGTTATATTTTTCCTTTTGTTGTATGTCCTGTTTAAAGGAAAACTCCACCTTAGAACTAAAAAAATATATATATATATTATTTACTCTCTCTGTTTTTGAGTTATTTTGAAACTTCAAAATCACTGAATGCTTCTGCTTCTTACAGAATTTTAATATGTTTTCTGCAAAATGGCTGGCGATGGGGCTTGACATATCAACATGATCTTATTTTTCTTCAGGCATTTCTCTTTCCCATAATCCATTTCAAGTCTGATTTGAATGTGTCATGCCAGACATAAGGAAGTAGTGATGTATTCCCATGCTATTGACATATAATGGGATTAGTGTCAGTCAGTGTCATCTTGTATACAGTCTATAACAGGACTACATTTTTACTTTCTGAATGGCCCTCATTTGTGTACGTCTTGGGGCTTGTTTTACAGTATACTAAGGAATTGTACAGCTGCAACCAAAATAGTTGTTAAATTTGTAGGCCTTTGTTCAGTGTATCTTTTTGTAGTCCAGGATGAATTGACAGGCCCTCCCCATACACTTTAGTAAATGTTCTGATACTTTGAGAATTACAAGAAAAAAATATTTTTTGACTTTTCTCTAAATGTCTGGCATCTTTGATACTAAATTCAAGTCATCTTAAAATGTAAAGTAGTATACACAGCAAATGGTTAAAGTATAAAGCTTAGCATTTTAATACTGTGATGCTGCTTAAGTAAATTTGTCAAACGAGGTGATAACTACCTTTGAACCATTGACTGATCCAATTTGCTGTGAAAGGCATAGGTACATTGGAAGCAGCTGTAAATCAGTGCAAGTTCTCTTCTCTCTGCAATAAAGACAATGGAAAACAGTTTCACACCTGTCTGCCTTGTTTACAGCAGCCTGAGCTGCTGACTACAAACGTGTCTGTGGTATGTCATGCAAGTGTAGACAAATTCCTCTGCAACTTATGTGAGAAGTTAAGCTTAAAAAGTGGGTGGTTTTTCCCTTCCTTTGATACCAAAGTGAAAAAATGTAAGTTTTGTAAAGTACAAGGAGGTTTCGGGTACGTATATAGTACTGGAATCATATAGGGAGAAAAGCAACCTAAGGGATGAGTTAAACTGCAGAAGGTTGAGTTTTCCTTTAATTTGGGATGACACCAGGGCAGTTTGTTTCTGGGCCTTACTTTAGGCTTCCTGCTGGCAGTTGCAGCTTTTGTGCAGCCAATGGCATGGTTGCATAGAGTTTCTGAGAGCAATTCAGTAGGCTGCTGTGTTCTCAGGGTTTTGAGATGCATTGAATTCTGACAAACCATCACTTAATAAAAGGTAGTTTGCCTTGAAATCCTGCTTCTTTTTTTAATTGGGTTACAGAGATTTTTATGTTGGAGATAGCTTTATGGTCAGACCTTACCAGAGAGGACGAGACATTTGGGGAGGGGGGCAGCATATTCCCATATTTGTGAGTACGGGGTCCAGTATGTTGGAGCCTCTAGTGGGAGTATTCACTGTTTGGTCAAGGGTGTTAATATTTATGAAGTCCAGGAATGCCCTCTCCTGCAGATTTGAGGCTATGTAGGATTCCCAGACTGTAGAGGGGTAATTAAAGTTTCCCATGAGTAGGATATTAAGCTGGATGGTAAGTGTCTCTAATAGGTCCATGCATGCAATCTGAGCTTCCTGGGACATAGAGGGAGATCTATAATCGGCTAGGCTATGATATGGTACAGGATTTTGTCTATGATCTGCACATGGAGGAACCCCAGCACATTGTCCTGTTTGACCAGCCTAGAGGTATGCTTGTTACTGATGTGTATCGAGACACCTCCACTTTTATCCCTTGCCTGTGCAGGTACTGGTCTAAAAGTGTGAAAAGCACTGAAATCTTGCACTGCCTGGGTCCTCTCTGGTGCTTTAAACTATGCCTTGGTAACTGCACATATGGCTATATTCTTGAGTGTGAGAAGGGCTTGGAGGGAGTGTAACATTTTTTTTTATTTTAGTCTCCTGGCATTGAACAGTAACACCTTGAGGTTCATTTTATTTTGCTATGTCTGCAGGTTTTTCAATTTGGCATTCCCTAAAAAGGCACTATGGGTATGAATAAAGTTTTTCTCAGTATTCAAAAGCCTAGAGGAGACAGGTGCAGACCATCTTTTGCAGAAACAATTTGGTCTGTTAACCATGTCGTCCTAAACAGAAAAATATTGGACCCCCTTAGAATGACACCAGAAACAGCTAATCATGTCTTGGAGCTCTTTCAGAAACTTTAGCTTAATGTCTTGGGGAAGGGGCAGTCACAAAGAACAGGGCAACAGAAAGGCACTGGAATGCAACTTTAAGCAGGTAAATGATCAGCAGACTGTAAAATTATAGGAGCAAAACTGGAATATTAACTGTAAAAGCACTGAAGCACAAACCCCGGTGCAGGAAAAATTAACAATGTTGTCACATCTGTTATTATTTAAGACACCAGACTATGCAGGAATTTACCAGTAACACTGTTTATGGAAACAAAATGCAGTAATAAATGTCAAATGCTCAAATCTGGCAATACTTTATAGTTCTGCCAAACTATGAATGAAACTACAAGATAAAGGTCAAGTAGAATTTAAAATACAAGCACCTAGCTTTTACAAGTAATTCTTCTTGTGGAGATAGAAGTGCAGTATAATGTAGAAACACAGTCTTACACCTGCAAGTTATGCTGCAAGACTAAGATCCTAGAACAAACTAAAAATGCAAATGTTTTACTTTTCTTTTTTCCATGTTTTAGCTAAAACAAGTTCAAAGATGTATCACTACACTGGTCACTATAAGTGCAACTTAAAATATTTGAGCAGAATTGAAACAAAAGCTTTTTTCTCTTTTTTGATGAAAAGCTTATTAGTCATAGTTCAGGGCTTTTCACACTTCATGTTGCATAAAAGACCCTGGAGAGGATAGGCACATGAAGAGTGATTTGTGTGTTTTTCAGCAAACTTTTAGACATAGTTCTTTTTAAAACCCAATCTGGAAGAAGTGGTCCAGTGAATTTCTCGCCTTCCTTTCTTTTACATTAGAGCCCTCAACTTTCAAACAAGAGTAGTGTCCACAGATGAGATGACATAGAATCCCCTAGTATGCCCCCCCCATTGGTTACTGATCCATAACTATTAAACTGTACTGCTGTCATGTTATATTCAGCTAGATTTTTAACTGCTGTGTGCTTGTCGACCCCCATTTAGTTTTCTTGTTTTTTTTTTCTACTGTTCAGTTTGAATGCGTTTGCCTTTCTTATTTCGTTATTTATTTGCATGACATTTGTAAGAGTCACTTGCCAAGAAGTCCCAGTTTCACCCAGTTACTTATTTTTAAAGCTTCAGACCTCCAACCAGTATGCAAGTTGATGAGGAGATGAGGTCAACATGTCATCTGCTGGCATCAGGCTATATTTCTATATAAGGCATTTCATTGCCGCTAAAAAGTTAATCATTTGTCAAAAATTGTTTCTGTTGATGTGAATTAATGCTCTTACAAACAAAACAGTCAAAAACACGTTTTTAGTAAAATATCTTATTGCATTACAATAAGCTTCTGGAAAAAAAATTAGAAATTACTGTTAAACATATGCAAACATTTTGGTAAATGTTTATTAGCAGTAAATGGCATTTTAAATGCATAAGGAATAAAATCATTTCAACTGTTGAAAAAAAAATCAGGTTGTCTGTATTTTTGTTTTGTTTGCTGTCTCAGCCTAAATGATGGGGAAAAGGTAGGCGGACAAGCCTGTCTAGTTGCCTTTTACAGTAGGATCTTCATGCCTACTTTCCTTATGAATGTGCAGATTTTGTCTGTTTCATATCATAAAATCCCTTGCTGTTCGTTTAGTTTCAGACACATCTTGGGTTGAATTAGCTCGTGCTTATCTGGTGGTATACAAAATTTCAATTGGTGGTAAGGAAGACCATCTGTAAAGCCAAATTTCTACAGATGTGAGCATATGGCAGTTTTATTCTATTTATTACCATGATAGATGTTACTTCTGTCTTTTATAAGGTCATCCAGGCTGTAGAAATCAATTAAATTCTAGCTGCAATGGAAGGTGGAGTGAGATGGAATTAGGCAGTGGATTGCAAAGTGAGGCAGTAGCCTCAGTAAGTGACAGATGGGACAAAATAAACCTCTGATAGCTTGAGAGAGGAGACTAAAAAAGAGGAGGATGGGAAATGTAAAGTCATGGCTGTCTTAAACTTTACTGTACTGGGTATGAAAATGCTGCATTGGCAAAATGAAAAAGAATGAAAGGGTGAAATCGGAGAGTAGGAAGTAAAGGTGAATAGCAGATATGCTGCATATAGTTTTATACATTAATAATAAGAGCATAACAGCATGCTAATAGGAACAATCGGTGACAGGTAAGAGGAAGAACATTTCTGAAGAAGGAGCAGAAATAGTGAAAAGGAGGCCTTTGTTTGGTCAAGATGTTTTGAAACAGATGTGTGTTTTTATTTTAGTTGTAAGTAAGACCCATTAAAAGCTACTGCATTCTTATGCCTGTTTTATACATGTGCTGTGTATGATCTTAAGACGTCCTGAACTTTTTCCTACAGGTTCGCCCACTCAACACAAAAGGAAGTCTGTGTGTTTTTGGTAATGAAATTGTTCGACTAATCTACCTTGCTAACAAGCTGAGAGGTATGTACATGTGATTAGATTTATTTAGTTAATAGTGTTGAAGAAGGTTTAAATTTGCATTTTGATGATATAGTTTAAAGAAAGGTATTAACAGGATCAGTACACTGCTGTCTGACAAGATAAGCACTGTTTAGAAATTTTCGCTTTGAATCCATTCACTCTGTTTTAGCAAACTAGTTGAATACAAGAGTAATTGATCTGTTCCATTGCAAAACTTAGATCTGCAACATTGCACTTAAAGCTAGTGGCCAACTTAATTTTATCTTTAGTATTTATTTGAGTTTTGCCATAGACTATCCATTCTGTTTTAGGGGCAGCTTTAGGGTTGCCACCTTTTCAAATGTCCAAAGTGGGACATTTTTGGGACAAACATCATATTTTGCAGGACAAAACATACCCACGGCCAGTACAAAGGGCAGAACTTCACTTTTTTGTCTAAATAAAAGCTTATTCTTGTAGCATTTTAGTTGCTTATTCTGTTTCTTATAACATTTAGGTATTTCAGATACAGAATAACTGATTTATGCAACTATTACATAAAATAAAGAAAATAATTTTGTCCTAAAATCTCAGGACATTTTCCATTTTTACAATTTCTTTGCAGGACACAACTGCCCAAGACTGTCCCTCTCAAAGTGGGACAGGTGGTAACCCTAGGCAGCTCATTTTACACTTTTGATTGAATCCATTTGGGAATAATGCTGATTGATGTAATAGTTGAAGGTTAACAAGTGTTTCTGACCTTTTAGCCAATTAAGGTTGTGTCAGTGCAGTGATAGCAGTAAATATATAATTTGTAATTCTAATCTTACCATAGTCATAGAGTCCATGTTGAGCCAAGTGTCTCATTTTAGTGGGTACCATCAGTAAACAGAAGTCTGGGTTATAAAAAGAAAAACAAGTATCAAATATAGACTGCTCGTTAGAGAAAGTTGGCAAATACCCTGTGACTAACATAACTTGAAAGATTTTCCAGAGCTTCTTTTGCTAAATGTGTAAGCTGCCTGTTTTGCTGCAGGAGTTCATGTAAGTGGTTGTTTAAGGAAGTGATAGCTTAGTGCTGGGAGAACACTGGAGCAGGACTGACAAGGATAAAGAAAAAATAGGACTGGGTTAAAAGTTTTCATTTAAAATTGTGCACAGCCCGATGTTAACATGTGAAATAACTAGTTGGGGTGCAGTATCAGCTGGTTCATATCCATCCTATTAATGAGCAAACTTATTTGCTTTAAGTTAATGCCTTCACAGTCAGAGATGGTAAAACTTAATGTGTAGTTTTCATAAACAGTACAGTTTTAATTAGAATATTAACTAAAATTGCTCTTGCTGAAACATTGATTTATGACTGCCACTTAGATAACTATATAAATAGCTGCACAATAAACACATGATGCAGACCACTAGGAAGTCAGTGTCACCTGCCAGAGTGCCTTGTATTCAAACAGTCAATTTCACCGCATATGAACAGCTGTACAGATGATGCAAATCACAGAAGAATCCCACTGCCGTGAAACAAAGCCAAAAAAATGAAAAAAATCTTTCAAACTGACTGCATATGCACATTTACTGTGAGATGCTATCACTAAAGAAGGGTAGTTGATAAGAATGAGGAACCAGCAAGCTTTCCTCATCTCACACATAACTGCTCAAGAGTTCTTCTGCACGATGCTGAACGATATCACTGATGTGTGGATTTACTAAGGATACAGAACCAGCTGTCTGAAATACTGCACAAACGTTGCATTGCAAGCTGGGATCACCAAGTCTGTGTGTGTGTCTTTGCAGCACTTACATTGCATCTACTCCATCAATTAGTCTATTATTACTGTGTGGCAACACCAGTTTTAACTGTGATGATAATAGCAGTGATGATAGTATCTTCAATTGATCTTTTCTATTCTTAAATGCCTAATTTCCAGTCTGCTGCATGTGTCAAAAGTTAAGTACCTTGTTGACTTCTTTTAATATTCCAGTAAGTGGAATGTGCACATTGGTCTGTCTTCATGTTGTGATGAGCAAATAAAACAATAATATCTGAATCACCAAAGCTGTACTTGCAACAGGTCCACATACTTATGTCACCACAACAAAATCTAGAGGTTATGACTCACTGGTTAGCATAATCAAAATAATGGTCTTATGAAGTAGGTTTAACATACCCCTCACCCTCTTTGTGTAAGAAACCAGGATTAAGTAACAAATGAGGTGGGGCAAAGGCCCAAAATTAGACATTTTAAATACTGCTCTTGAAAACTTTGAAAGCTGCTAGAAAAATAGGTTTTGCATTAACATGTATTTTCTGAAAGAGATGAAATCTGAAACTTAAATGCTTGCCATTATCTTGTGACTTTAGTCTTTAATGATTTGCTAGAAAAACACAACTTTTAAGAGGAACAGACCAATGCTACCAGGCAAAAATCTGAACATCTGAGAAGTATAAATGTGTGCCATGCTTTACATCAGTTTAAATATTACTATAATCACAAAGCCACCTGCCCAGGATGGCATGCAGCAATGTCTGTAAAGTTCATGTCTGTATTGATGCCACATTCTAACAGAAAAAATATGCATCTTCGATGCCATATCCTAATAATATTGCAGCATTGTTTAATATTCCCTAACTGCAGAGATTGCTAAATGCCGTCAAATATGGGTGGTGGTTTGGAATTATAGTAACATTTAATCTGATGTAATGCTTAGTTTCCACAGAGCTAATTCCCAAGTTAATTTAGATTGTGTTAATTACTGGGTCATAAGCTCTAGATTTTGTTGTGGTGACATGAGTTTGTGTATCTGTTGCAGGTACAGCTTTGGTAATTCAGATATTTTATTCGTTTGTCACCATCTAAAGAGAAACATTTCATTTATTTTAATTTAGACCTAATCAATATGATACTTAGATGGGTGTAAAAATGATAGCTGTTGATTTTCTCCATGACATGAGGTGCATGTACATATTTGATCTTGTAATAATTTTTTGTGCTTTGCAATATTTTATTTGCTGATGGCAACAAGAGTAGGGTAGTTGAAGTATTTCATACATTGGCATGTTCAACCTGATGAGGTATATGAAATCCACGAATAATGGTGAGGTGTAAATCAAACAGCATCTGTTTAGCCCAAGGTGGGTGTATGCTTTTGCCATTTATTTAAGTTCTACCCACTCAGGGCCTACTGCAGCTGTCAGCCTTTAGAAATAATTATAAATACAGACTATGCCATTTGGAATTCTAATAATACTTTAACACGTGTAGTACACTTTCTGACTTATCACTCTTCCGATTATATCAAGATATCTAAATCAGCAAGTTCCTGGGTTGCTAGTTGCAGAAAATAAATATGTAGAGATATGGAAATTAAGTATCAGATACAAGATTTTTACTTAAAGAATGCAAAGTCATAGTGTATAAACTGATCTTTTTCATACCCTGGCTTTAGGATGTTCATATTTAATGCTTTCTATTTAAACTGAAACAGTCAGTGTAAGTTTTATACTGTTTTGCATTCTTTATAAATCCTAAAATGTTTTCCTGTTTTATATAGTGCAAGTTATCTGGTGGGTATTGCTTTTTTCTGTTGTGACATTTGAGAACATTTTCGATATAATGTCTAACCAAGGATACAGCTCCCCTATTGAATGAGTCAAGCTGTAATCAAGAGATATTTAATTACTTTCCTTGTGCACTTTTTCAGCCCTCGGGTCTGTTTGCTGATCCCATCATGTTTAGTTGTCTGCTCATTACTGATAAGAGAATTTTTTTCTTTTATCATTTCTTAGGGCAAGATGACTTTAATGTACCAAAGACCATGGACAACAGCCGGAGGCAGCTTATGAGAACTAAGAGTAAACGTCGATTTTTCTTCAGGATTTCTGATGAAGAAAAGTACCAACAAATGAGGTGAGGTAGAAATTAGACATTGTGCTTTTAAGTAAAATGCATATGCTATTTCCATTGTCTGCTTTATACTGCTGGGGGTCCCAAAGGGGCTTAAAGCTTTACCTAGCTACTGGGTGACCACTGACGCACTACAAATTTCTGTCGTGAGGTATAACTACCACTCTAGCGTGAAATCAGTCACAAACTGAAGTCCTCCCTGTTTTGTATCTGATAGCCAGACAGCCTGCTTATCAGTTTGTGGGACTGTAACTTAGTTAATTTTATCTAGAACTCTGTTATTTACCTAGAGCTGTGTCCTCAACAAGCTGGATAGAAGTTCTGGTTTGCTGATTGATATTGAATCCCATTTAAAACTGAGACATTGATAAATGATAGCTTTAGCCCAACTTAAGAGTCTTCATAGTGGGACATTGTCACTGTGGTTCTGCCATAGACAATAGGGTGAGGCATCCCGTCAGTCTTTTCCCCCACAGGTCAGTAATATGAGATTGATGCTAACCATATAGCAACAACATAGGGGGGATATGTGACATAACAAAACAGAACTGGAATGTTCTGTTAACAGATGAAAGAATAGGTAAGGTGGTGGGGGAGAGACCACTATTTGTATTTAGAAGGAACAAAAATTTAAAAGATTTATTATGTCACGAAGGGAAGACGCATAAAAGCAGAACAGAAGTATCATTATGCAGCGTACAGGTACACGAAAATGTAGAAGCTGCAAAGCATGTGAATAGGTTGAGGAAGCAGGATCATATAGACATCCTATATCAGGGAAGCAGTATTGTTTTGATCTTTATGCAGATTGTAAGACAGAGAGTGTTGTTTATTTGGCAGTTTGCCAGGACTGCAACTCATTCTATGTAAGAAAAACTAACTGCATGTTGAAAAATAGAATTTTGAACCATTTATCATCAGGCTAAGACATGAACATGATGCACTTTTCCAGCATATTTCTAAGCATGAGACTCATAAGTTTAAATTTATGGTTATACAATGTATAAATAAGAACAAAAGGGGAGGTGATTTAGTTAATGAGATGGAACTAAATGAGACAAAATGGATCATTGAGCTAGCAGCACATAAAACCCCAGGTTTAAATGGGGTTATACCTTTAAAACCTGTATTGAAAAAGAGGAGAGTGCAGTACTGATTAGCAGTCAGAGTTATAAAAACTGCAGTTACTTGAGCATGTTATCCGAAGAAGGGCTTGTCCCGAAAGTGCTCGTTTTATGAATTTTTAATTGTTTTAAAATAAAAGTTTTGCAGCTGTTCATCGTGATGGCTACTGCCTGTTTTCTTCAAAATTGTAAATCTGATGACCAAAATCAGGCCATCCAGTACCATTCCCATGTGTGGTTTTATTTCCCAAGTTTGTGTGCCATGTTTCAGAATGTCTTGCCCAGCCTGTCACATTTCGTATAAGCCATAGTTTTGGAGACAGGATGCTTCCATTTATTTGATTCCACTGCCCAAGGATGTTCCCTCTGAGAAATCCACTAGCAAAGTCATGGTAGCTGAAGTGAATAAAAATTGCTGTCCTACCATACCTGCGGTCACCACATTACAGATAACATGTTCTTAGAAAAGATTGTGAAGGTGACACTGCCCTGATCATGTTCTCACAATCAGTCAGAAAAGATCTAAAGTTCAAAATTTTGAGATAAATATATTCATGGTGAAGGACCACGTAGGAAAACACTCGTTTAGATCACATTGAAAGTTATGCTACTTGACACAGTAGTCAGAACCCTTTTTTTTAAATTCTGAAGTATTTTATAGCTATGGTATTGATAGGAATATTTTTCCAAAGAAAGTGAATGGCCTAGATTGTAAGTTTGGCACACCTAATAGTGTCATATAAATTGAATTTTGTAAAGTCATCCCTGAGAGATTTGAAACTATGTAACCAGCTTCTATATGTGACTGCTGATTCAACATTAAATGTGTAGCAGACTTACATTTATACTATGAAAACCTATATATATATATATATATATATATATATATATATATATATATATATATAATATAATATAATCTATGTGTGTGTGCATTCTATATATGCAGCCATGCAGAATAATGTTCAGGAAGAGGAGTGACGTGTAAAGGAAGGCAAGAATTCAGTAATTAATATAATGTTGGATGATATGTAATGTATAATGTACATAATTGGAAAAAATGTTAATATAATTTTTCTTTTTTTGTTAATGTATGTCTGCTTATGATTTAAGCGGTAATTTAATAAAGGTGTTTTAAAAAAAAAAAGATCTTATCACCATGTTCGTTCCAAGATCCTTTCACTGCCTACCTGTTTCTTTTCCCTGTGGTGAATGGTGGCTTCACTGAAGCTTCATATACCCCTCAAGATGGCCTCTGTTATCTATGTACATTGTGAACCAGCCAATAAAATAACTGCTCCCAGTGATCCTTCTACAGTTCTAATGGGTTCAGTGATGCAATTGGGCAATCTGGAAGCAGCCACTCACTCACACCACCACCATTCCTTCCAGCAAATAAGCCACTAGTCTAACTCTGTGTATCTAGATAATAATCAGAGCTTTATCATTTTGTGCCACATGAAAAACAAGCACCTTTTTTACGTTATTTGCATTTCTTAGTTTAGCTTTGTTTAAGGTAGATGAGAAACATTTAAAAATTGTATAAATTTGACTTTTTTTCCTTCCTCTACAGCTTCTTTAGAGCTGTATTTTACCACATTAATTTTCTTTTATGCATAGCCAGTCCTTATAAGGATACATTCCTTAATAAACAAGTTTAAACAATTTTAATAATTTTTAGTGTCCCTCTGTATCATCTTGTGCAAATCTGTATTTAACAAAGCAATTATAATGTTATAGAAATAAACCTTTAATATGTAAATGATTGTCTGAGTCCTGACTACATTAACAGCTGTAATTAGATAGGATATAGCTAGGTGGTCACAACTGCTAAATCCTTCAATGCACTTTATATTTATCATGTTGTTAGCATTACTAATAATAAGGTCTAGGGTGTTTTGTCATATGCAGGAAATCAAATAAGGTGCTGGAAATTTATTTGAAGAAGTAGGTCAGTAAATTCTTATGCAACATGATTATTAAAGCAGTGTTTACCGGTTTATATCTGGGTAATTAAAAATGGTAGGTGAGTGATTTCCAAAGAGAGCTGTCACATGGCTTTGCAAGTCAGTGTTTTGCATTGATCATGCAGGCACTGTGATATGATGCAGAAATGTAATGTTTTGATGTTGGAAGCATTATGCTACACAAGTGGCGCATTTTCTAAATTATTTGAAGTTAAACTGTTACTAATGAAGTTGTGTACAAAAATGCTGACCGACACCACCTCCAGATGTTAAGGTCCTAAAGCAAGAATAAATTGCAAACCCTGTTATGTTCAGTTTTGATGTGTCCCGTGATTCTTTGATGCTCAATAATTTGTAGTCATTAACAACAACATTAGTTCAAGCTTGTGAAGCTTACTACACAGGCTACAGCCATTTGTGTAGTACACTTTCAAATAGTTTTGACATATGTTGCATGTAGGTGTTAAGGTGAGCTGATTCATTTCCCAGTAAAAAGAACTTGAGATGATGATTTTGTGTCAGGTTATTTAGGTCCTGTGTAAGTTAGATGTAATAAGAACTTTTCTAGGAAGCTAGGACTTCACTTCATTAGTGGATTTTGTGGAAAGGTGTGGATTCTAGAAGAATTCTAGAAGCAGCAACTTGATGTTCAGTACTTAACTTTATAAAGCATTACAAACTAAATTCCTTGTCCAGGTCTAGAGCAGCCTTTGCTAAGACTTTTCTGCAGGGGCTCCTGGACCCTCATCCCTTCCATCCCCAGTCAGTATAAGCTGCGATAACTCTACCCATGGTGATAGACTACTGCAGCAGTGATCAAACGATAAATGTAGTACAATTGTGTAAGTAAACTTAGCGTAACAGTAGACGTTCAAATGATCACTACCCCCCCCCCCCATTTTTCTAGAATTTTTGTTGCTAAGGTGTGGATTTGAATTTTTATTTAGCCTCTTTCAGGGCTCTAGCCTCCCCTTCACAGTTGACAAGACAGGGCTTGCTGCCCAAACCATTAATTATCTTCAGCTCTGCTTGAGCTATCAATGGTTTGGGTGTGTGGAAGGTGCCCTTAAGTTCCGGAACCTGGCTGACTGTTATATCCTATGAAAGATGTCTTGTAATGGTAAGGTTATTTGTGCATCTGTACGTTCTTTAGTAGAGTTTCTAGCAGAGGTGAGAAATGGCTGAAAAGAAGTTCTTTGTTAAAACATTGGTGAACAGGCAAACTCAAATTATCTGCCTTGTGGCTTCTGTGCAAACGCTGTGTTCTGTATAACCTATTTAATTGCGAGCTGAATTTTAATATGTGCATGATATTTTTAACTGGACGCTGTTGTACTATCTTGTCTTTAACTAGTTAAACTGAGTGTTGTCTTCTTAGGTGGCTGTTTTAATGATGTTCATTCCTACAGGGAAATATTGAAAGATCCTGGAAAGAAATCTAAGCTAATCTCCGACCCATATAATTTCAGTCACGTGGTACATGTTGGGCCAGGTGATGGGAAACATTATCGGAAGGATTTGCCAGTGGTAGGTAAAACTCCTTATAATTCTTAAAATAAGCAGTGTGTGTGTATGCAGATATGTTTATATATATATATATATATATATATATATATATATATATATATATATATATATATATATATTAGAAAGCACTCAGCTGCTGTTTGCCCAAAAACTCCTTTAATGGCATAGCACACCACATAAATAACGCTGAACACAGTTCCCAGTACATTTTCATCCAATACTTCAATAGAATGGTTACATGCATTACCCCCCCCCCCATTTTGTACAATAACCACTTCAATCGAACAGTAAAGTAATTAACACAATTCATTAAGCTGTTAAGCCTAAATAACACAAATACAACCAAGAACTTGCTATGAATAAAGTGCTTACACTGAATGAAATTACTATAAAAAGCATTCCTATATATTGTTTCATGCCTTTAAAATCTAGTGATCCCTATTCTTTAAAACAATCATTACAAGATAAAAAATTAATACATTTAGTAAAATATTATATTAAAATGTGAATGTATATAAAAAGTAAATGCATATAAAAAGTAATGCTTTGCTGCCATCTAATGACCTAAAAGTTTATTACACTAATAAATTTATAACATTAGAAATCAGTGTTAAACTATCTAAAATCATGGAATAGTTATTGTTAAAAGTCTAACTTGTTAAGACCATTAAAAACTATCAAAATCTGAGGGATGTATAGGGTTTAAATATAAAATATGTTTGTGTCATAAATAAATTAATAAATAAGGAAGGTGCTTAAACCCCCTATAACTTGGCCGCTCTTAATTTCAGTACAGGTGCCAGGGAGACCATCTCATTAAGCCCTGGCCATTTGTTTGCCTCAAGGACTAACTGCCAGTACACTTTTCGATATTCAATTTGTTTCCCATGGTCCTCCTCGAATGTCCATCTGGACTTCTTCTAGCACAAAAAATGCAAAAGTAAACTCTTTACATGTCAGTGTATGCTTATATAGGGCATTCTTATTATTGCCCTTTTTAATATCATAACTGTGCTCATATATTCTTCTTTTTAAGCACCTTTTGGTCTTTCCTACATATTTAAAAAAAAAATGTTCGTAAGACAGAAAAATCTAGTTATTTTTGGGGGAACAAAAAGAAAAAGCAAAACTTTTGAAGAGAAAGAGTGTATGGAATCTACCCCTCCACCCACAATTAAAGAATTTTGAGAACATGGTTGAAAGTAGCCTAAGGGAAATAGTTGTAAAAAAAAAAACAGAGTTTGGTCAAATCTAACCAAAGAATAAAGGGAGATTTTAAACGCACTTCGTGGCAATAAAAATGTTAGAGCTATGAAACTGGACAAGGGTGGGGGGAACGGTCCTTATGGACTCAGTTATATATGAAAGCAAAATGATGGAGCTTTTAAATGATGGTATTAAATATTCAAAGGTCTCAATTAATGAAATTAATATCGCCTATAGAAAGATTTATGCAGCTCTGAATGATTTAGTATTAGAAGGGGTGATGGACGCTGAGACTTAAATTTTTGCATAACAAAGAGCCCAGGGTACCAACAATATTCGGTATCCCAAAAGTTCATAAGGATTCATTTGACCCACCCATGAGACCAGTGGTAGTAGCTAGCCAGTCTTTCACAGCCAGTATTGCAAAGTGCTGGCTGTTAAACTGAAAAATATTTCTATAAACGCAACAAATGTCAAGGATTCTGGGGATTTCCTCAGAAATGTGAAAAATAACTTATTTAGGAACAGTATGTTTTTTTATTATAATTGATGTTGTTGACCTTTTCACTTCCATCTCACACAAAGAAGGCCTGGAATTTTTAGAAGAAATTTTAAGGGACAACAAGGATTTTAGTGATAGAAATATTTATTTAATTTTAACCTTAATGGAACTGGTTTTAAAACATAATTTTATTTATTCTGAGGGAGAATTCTTTTACCAGTTGATTGGAGTGGCAATGGGTGCCATGTGTGCCCCAGCCTTTGCAAATTTGGTGTTAGCCTTTTAGGAGAAAAAATGTATTTTTAATTCTGTGTACAAGGACTGCTGGGTCCTTTATCAACAGTTTTTGGATAACATCTGCCTTTTTTGGCTAGAGCGTGAGGAACATTTTGATGAATTTTTGAACTATATTACCAATAGTACAGAATTTTTAAGGTTTACGTATAAAATAGGATGGGGATCTATCGACTATTTGGATGTGAATATAGGGGTGGACTATGACAGTAATAGGTTCACTTCAAAAGTACATAGAAAAGCTACCTACTGTATTTCCTTTCTACATTTTCAGAGCTCCCACCCATTTACACAAAAAAGGAGCATTGTGAAGGGTCAAATACATCAGGGATAGTAGAATGACATCAGAGGATAGGCTTGCCACCCCTCCATTTTTTTTCCGGCCTATCAGGAAATCAAACTGATTCTCCGGTAGTCCGGAAAACACTGTACAAACTCCGGTATTCTGTTTCAAAAAGGAAACAGACTATCGGAGTTTGTAAATCGGCTGATTTACTATGCTTTTTTTACAGAAAAGCATAGTAAATCAGCCAAAAGCAGGCGGCGGGAACGGAAAAAGAGGGCGTTCCCGTTGAGTGATGCTGTCGTGACATCACAAAATAGGAGGTATGTTGGTGGGAGAGGGGGTTGGGGTGGGCGGGGTTACTGGTGACGCGAGGGGCATGGCTTTGCTCCGGTTTTAGCCGTGAAGGAAGGTGGCAACCCTATCAGAGGATGTGAATTTTATACAAGGTGAACTTTTGAAGGGTATGTTCCTTTGATAGGGGATACCCGGAGAACATAATTACCAAAATTATTAATGAAGTTCTAAAAATAGAGGCAATAGGTTTGCACCCATTTTGGGGATGGACAACAGTGAGACAGGTGTTAACCAACAGGTAAATAATAGTAAGGATAGGGTGGAAAATATTTTTGTGTTGGATTATGGTGGAGATGCAGGAACCATTACTATGATTCTGAAGGAGGAGTGGGATAGGTTTAGTAGGTTATCAGATTTGAACATTGAACTGAACTATCCCTTAAAATTTGTTTTTAGGAAAGGTAAAAGCATTAAAACTATTTTGGAAAAGAAGGGCATAGAAAAAGACATAGAAGGGTAGGGACATGTAAATGTGGTGCTTTATTATTAACAAATCAGAGGTTTGCATTCCTAGTAGGAATAGGTGCATTAGTGCAAAATGTTATTCTAACTGTGACTCTAAGGGGCTAGTGTACTTAGCCCTGTGTGGAAAATGTGGAGATTTTTATGTAGGAAAGACCGAAAGGTGCTTAAAAAGAATATATGAGCACAGTTGTGATATTAAAAAGGGCAATAATAAGAATGCCCTATATAAGCATAAGCATACACTGACATGTAAAGAGGCTAGTTTTGTATTTTTTGTGCTAGAAGTCCAGATGGACATTCGAGGGGGACCATGGGAGAGACAAACTGAATATCGAGAAGTGTACTGGCAGTTAGTCCTTAAGGCGAACAAATGGCCAGGGCTTAATGAGATGGTCTCCCTGGCACCTGTACTGAAATTAAGAGCGGCTAAGATGTTCTTCATCTCACATTGCTGCAGTCCTTACTTATGGGTAGTCCGCTGTCCTCGGTCGGCCCGAATACCAAAGTATTAGGCTGACGTCGGTCATGGGCGCCTGGAACTGACATCAGAGCGTCAGGGTATAAGAGCGCATGACCGACGTCATATCCTCAGTCTTTTTTGCCGCATGGTCCGATGCAGAAGCAGCGTTGCAAGTGCCGTTCGGTGTTCTGAAATTTTTCGAATTCGGAGTTTCAGACCGATACCAAGTTGGGCTAAGTACCCCGTTGGGGAATATTTTTGTTTTTTCTTGCCTCAGTTATTTACCGGATGTCAGAAAAAGTGAATAATTGTATTTCTTGTGGGAAACAGATACCGCATAGGGATTACCACTCGCTTTGTATTCCTTGTTTGGGACCGGAGCACAACGTAGTCGGGTGTCGGTTTTGTGCTAGGTTCAATAAGCGCACTATAAAACGGAGGTTAGATTGCGCTAGGTTAGTCTTTGGCAAGCGGTGTAATTATAATATGCCGTCGGATCCTCCGACGCCCGCTTCCACGAAGAAGCGCAAAGACAAATCTGTGAAACCTAGGCAGGATGATTCGTCCGTTTCGGACGCCGGTCCTTTAGAAACTACAGGGGAACAGGTGGACCCGGCTGAAGTTTCTGTTGAGACTCAGGGGGAAACTTTGATTCTGCAAGAGGTGGCCTCACAGGAGTCAGGTCAGGCTGAAGGGGCCTCTCAGGTTATTATTCTCCCTACTGTGCCTAGGGTGGTTAGGCCTTCTGCTTCTTTTTCTAAGGCTCCTTCTAAGGGCAGGTCTGTTTTGCCTTCCTCTGGTGTCAGTCCTGGTTCCTCAGGGTCAGTGCCTAAAAAGCACATGCTTAAAATGGCAGAAGATTTGATTACTTTAATTAGAGGTTCTATGCCCCCTCCTGATAAGAGGCCCAGGGTAGAGCCAGAGTTGGAAAGTTTGGAGCAGGCCTCAGATGATTCAGAGTCTTCTGTGGAAGATATTCAAGATTTTCCTCCTTATTCGGATTCTGATGCAGAGGATTCTACTCCTTCTGCTTCTCCTCCTGAGGATTTTTCATTTTCAGAAACTTTACATTCTATGAGGGAGCATTTTAAGTGGGAAGGACAGGATTTCTCGGATTCACGGAAAAGGCTTAGGGAATTTTTGTTTTTACCTCAGCACAGGCCCTTAGCTATACCTCCAGTTTTGGATGTTGTTCAAGATGTTTTCTCGGAGGCTTCCCTTAATCCAGATTCTGTGCCTCCTGCGCCAGTCAAACCGGACAGGTATTACAGGGTGCCTGAGGCTCATAAATATCTGTATAAAAGTCCTAGGGCAGACCCAGAAACTATTAGTCAGGGGCCTAAGGGTGTTAGAGCTTCTGTTGAAAAAAATCCGGTTCCTCTAGATAAGGAAGCTAGAGCTTTGGATAGATGGGGTAAGAAGGTGTATACCTCTTCTACGTTAGCAATGAGGGCTTTAAATTGCCAGTTTCATATGTTGAAATATCAGAATTTCCTCCTTTCTCAGCTAAAATCTAAAGTGGATGCTTTAGCAGAGGGTATAGAGTGTAAAGAATTGCAGGATTTGGTACATGTCTCTGAACAGGTGGGCAAGCATTCTTTACAGTGTGGCTTTGATGCTTTACAGGCTTCTTCTAGGGTGGCTGCCACTGGTTCAGTTATTCGAAGGCACGCCTGGCTTAAGGATCAGAATTTGTCAGAGCATGTTAAGACTAGAATTCTGGATGCCCCTTTACAGTCTGAAGTTTTGTTTGGTCCTCCTGTGGAGTCTGTATTAAAGAAAATGGAGGACAAGGCTAAGTCTATGCAGACGGTTAAAGATTTTTTGCAGGTGCAACCTCCAAAGTTTAGTAGAAATTGGCCTACTAAAGGATGGACATACCCTTCTTCTGATTCTCAGTCTAGGGGCAGATCTAGACGTGGTAGGGGCAGAGCTCAGAGTTCCTTCAGACCTAGAACATGGAGTTCGCCTGCACAGTCTGCAGGTGAGGGCAGGGGCCAGTCCTTTCGTAAACAGGCCCAATGACCTGCATTTTCAGCTGCCAGATTCCTCTTGCCTGGCAGCTCCTTTGGGAGGAAAGTTAGCACTTTTCAAGCAAAACTGGCTTTTAGTCACCCAGGACAAATGGGTATTGGACATTATCAACCGAGGCTACAAGTTTTATTTCCATACATTGCCTCCTTTCAAAGGCATGCCAGACGTTCCTCCTCGACAAAGGATAGAGGCTCACAAACAGATTTCTTTACTTCTTCAAATGGGGGCTATACAGCCAGTTCCTCTGTCAGAAGTGGGCCTAGGATTTTATTCTCGCCTGTTTCTAGTTCCAAAGAAAGGGAACATGTGGAGACCGATTTTGGATTTATCTATCCTCAACACTTATCTGGACATTCCAAAGTTCAAGATGCTGACGTTACAACAGCTTTTACCTCTGTTGGGAAAAGATCACTGGATGGTAACTCTGGATCTCAAAGAGGCTTATCTTCATGTTCCTATCAGGCCCAGTTGCAGGAGGTACCTGCGTTTTCGAGCTGGAAATTTACATTATCAGTTCTCTGCATTGCCCTTTGGCTTATCTACTGCGCCCAGTGTGTTCACAAAGGTTCTGGCTCCAGTGATAGCCTTTTTCAGGTTAAGAGGAATACAGATTTATCCTTATTTGGACGATTGCCTGATTATTGCTCAAGACAAAGACGAACTTCATCATCATCTACAGTATGTGATGGTAGTGTTAAGATGCCTAGGGTATTCTGTGAACGAAACAAAGTCCAGTCTAGTACCCTCTCAGGACATGTGCTTTCTGGGTGTGAGACTGAATACAGCTTCCCAGATGGCTTTTTTGACCCCGGACAAACAAAGAAGCCTTTCTCTTTATAAATGTCTCTACAGTCCAGGCTGACTGCAAGGACAGTCCTTCAAGCCTTGGGGTTCATGGCATCTTGTATTCTGGTGCTTCCCAATGCCAAACTGCATATGAGGAAGCTTCAGTGGTATCTCAAAAATGTATGGACACAACACTGCCAAGATCTAGACACTGTCATTCAGATAATACCTTGCATTCAGAAGGAATTTGTGTGGTGGGCTCAGGAATGTCACCTAAACAAGGGACTCTCTGTGACCTGACCAGAGGCGAGTCAGATTCTAACGACAGATGCCTCGGACAAGGCGTGGGGAGCACACCTCAATGGAAAATGGGTGCAAGACACGTGGCCTGTCAGACTTCAACATTTGCATATCAACTTGAAGGAGATGTTAGCAGTTCAGTTTGCATT